>NC_048218.1:148370440-148631657 GCF_002007445.2 Ailuropoda melanoleuca | reverse complement strand
ACCCAGTGCACCATGCAATACGTGTCCTCCTTACTACCCATCACCAGTCTATCCCATTCCCCCACCCCCCTTCCTCCCCGAAGTCCTCAGTTTGTTTCTCATAGTCCACAGTCTCTCATGTTTCACTCCCCACTCTGATCACCCCCCTTTCTTTATCCCTTTCTTCTTGATCAAAAAATATGCATTTATTCACAAAACGTGGTATGATATGATAGAAAGATAGCAAACCTAAAAGGACTGCATTATTATTATTATTAATTATTACTCTGCAACTAGGCCACTTAATTCTCCCACAAATACCTATTTATCTAACTAATACGTGATACAATAAGAAATATATACTTTTTCTTCATCCCTGGCTCCTGGCACAGAGCTCCTAATACTCTTGGTATTTCCTGAATGATAGAGGTGATAGGAGTCTTCTGTTATTCATAGCAAGTCTTTTTCAACAACACCTGAGTCTATATTAATGAGGTGACTTTTGGAGGGTGAAGGCTGGTTGCCAGAGAAACCAACCAAATGATTAGGGTGTTGGAACCTTTAGCACCTCCCAGACTCCCCAGGACAGGAGAGGGTCTGCCCATCACCAACGGCCAATGATTTAATCAATCCTGTCTATGTAATGGAATCTCCACAAAAACCCTGAACAAAGAGATTCAGAAAGCTACCAGGTTGATAAACACATGGAGGATTTCAGAAGAGAGCATGGAAACTCTGAACCCCTTTCCTATACCTTGTCCTATGTTTCTCTACCACATGGCTGTTCCTGAGTTGTATCCCTTTTAGTAAACCAAAAACAGTAAGGATAGCACTTTTCCTAAGTTCTATGAGCCATTCTAGCAAATTAACAAGGCTGAAGAGGGGATTATGCAAACTCCTGATTCACAGCTTGTTGATTAGAAGTACAGGTGATGGGTAGTAAGGAGGGCACGTATTGCGTGGTGCACTGGGTGTTATATGCAACTAATGAAGCATCGAACTTTACATCGGAATCCGGGGATGTACTGTATGGTGACTAACATAATATAATAAAAAAATCATTAAAAAAAAATAAGTACAGGTGACAATCTGGGGCTTGCAGCTGGCATCTGACATGGGGGTTGGTCTTATAAGACTGAACCCTTAGCCTGTGGAGCCTGTGCTAACTCCAGGTACTTTGTGTCAGAATTGCAATGTATGGAAAATTCAGAAGTGTTCAGAGTACAGAAAGAGGGTTTTGTTTTGTTTTGTTTTGTTTTTTGTTTTGTTTTGTTTTGTTTTTTGTTTGCTAGTATAAAGGGACGGACAGGGAGAGCAAAATCTGTTAAGACAAGCGCTATACATTAGAGCCATCTCTGTTACTAACCAGCTGTGTGCCTCTAAGCAACCCACTTTACCTCTCTGAACCCTAGTATACTTATCTGTAGAACAAGGGATTGAACTAGATAGATACTCTCTTAAGGCAGTCCCAGTTGAAATATTCATAAGGTTTCTGATAGCTTGAGATCACTGAGATCCTTTCCCAGCACTAACATTCCATTAATAGAAATTTCCCTCATGGATTATGTGGGAGCTGTTTTAGCACTTCTTTGCTTATAAAAGATGCTGATAGCAGGTATTTTCAACTGAAGCTACATCATTAACAGTGGCAGCTCCAGGTGTTACATTCATATCAATAACTCTTACAACGATCTCTTGTATTATGTGAATTCCCCACTTTGATTATTGCATGATAATTCTACAATTTCCTCAGTCACCACTAAATCTCTTGACAAAGTACTTCACTTTTTGAAATGTACCTTATCCATCTTCCTAATTCTACCAGGAATGTATTTTTGTTTTTGTTTGGTTTTAAAATGCTTTCCTGTCATCAAATGAGTTTTACTTAAGCATCTGTGACTACCTAGAATTTGCTCTCGAATCATTTGGAAAAATCTTCTATAAGACATGAGACTTGGTTTGTGCAATGCAATCGACAATCCTAGATTATATTGTTCGGAGGAACAAACTCCCTATTTCTGTAACTTTCTGTAACACCTGATATCACACAGCCCATGTATTTTTCACTCACGATGTTCTCTGAACATGCCATTCCCTCCATCTGAACACTCTCCTTCTCTGCCCCCTTCACCACCTGCGTATCCTTATCATGTTTAATACATCTCCAAATCCCCAGTACCTGTCATAGGACCTTATGCATGAAATCTCTGAACTGAATTTAACTTCTTTTGTACAGTTATCAACATAGATAGACAAACCCAGAAATGGCACTGAACGAAAGATTTCTCAGGCTAATGATTGTAACCAAACCATGAATGATTACAACCCCATGTCTGAAAAAGTAATAGATTTTTAAATAGCCGAATTAGCTTAAATCTTAATGAAGAGACTGTAACAAATACAGCATGATTATGTCCACAAAGAAACAATTCTTCACCCAATTCTGACACACCTGATCAAATATAAATTTATTTTAACCAAAGGACTTTCAACTCACAGCAAAAATAATAAGAATTAATTTATGACAAATAAAAATTAAGAGAGAAAACTGAAAATAAGACTTTAATAACAAGTGTCTCTTACCTTATTAAACTGATTAAGATAAAATTCTGACCAACACAATTTAAGATAAAATTCTGGCCAATATATGAGATACACAGATAAATAAAATGCAGGTTCTATTTCATAAAGATTTCTAGCACTTTGGTACCTTGAAAATATATTTGTCTAGTCTACAAAGGCGAAATTATCGTGAAATACACTGAAATGTAAATATTTCTTAACATGTTAGGGAAAACTGCAATATCATGGTGAGTTGAGTAAAGCAAAGATAAATCTAGAAAGGTGAACCAAATTAAAGGAGGAGAGGACTGTAAGAAAGAAAGAAATGTAATACTAGAGTCCCAGCAACTCAGCTGTGGGGCTATTCTAAATAAATAAAGAAAATGATAACAACAAAACGAGAAAATTATTTATTACAAGTGGTTCATGTGCAGACCACAAACCTGGAGGCAGCGATGACAGTACGCAGCTGCAAATGGAGGCGGCAGCAACCAATGCAATGTGACCCGCTACCCAGCAGGAGGCCCCGTGGAAACTGTGAGAGTCTGTGATTCAGCCCTAGCAGTGGGATGAGAGCAGTAAGACATTAAAAAAAGAGAGAGAGAGAGAGAGAGAGATGGCAATCCAGGGGCCACCCTGTCCCTGAACATGAGCAGGGCTGCCCACTGGTGGAACCAGCTTCCGGGCAGGCTTCAGTAAGCAACAGCCAGGGGCAGTTCAGATGCAACTGCAGAAAAACCACAATGAAAAGCAGAGACCAGTTATGAGAAACTCCCACAGACTTCCAGAGATATTCTGAAACATGGGAGTGTATCTCAGAGAAGCAAAAGGCAAAATCGAAGGTCCAAAGCAGAATACAGGAAAAGGAAACGTTTCTCTACTAGGGGGAGGGATGTGACAGATATTGGCAATTAGATCAAGCAGCCAGTGGTGGGTTTCACTGAGCCTTTGGTGTTACTGCCAGCATAAGTTTCTTATGCATCCATAACCTGGTGAGTCCTGTGTTGCCTTGGGCTACTAGACAACAGTACAAGCAATCTAAGAAACTTAGGAAATCACCTACTGTAGAGAGTATTTGAAATAAGGATAAATTTCTTCCTCCTGTTCAACAGAGGATCTCAGAAATTTCCCCTGGTTCCATCATACTTCCACTTACTCTCCTACTTATTCTTCATTTTTCATTAGAGCCATATAAAATAGAGATGCTTGTATTTTCTGATGCTAAGAATTATTTTTTATAACCTAATATAAACTATATCTGTTCTGCACTAATTTTTTGGGCAACTGATTGGTACTATAATCACATTGATGACGTAATAAACTGGACTGAGAGTCCACTTTACCAATTCATTTTATAAGTTTTGAATAAATCTTAATTAATTTACTGCCTGGAAACATGCACGGTTTTATCATCATTACAAATTATCTTGTTTTCATAGCTAACTTTATCTTTGATTTTCTTGTTCCAAATTAAATATACTTGAGCACTTTCAATGTGAGGTCTTGTTTCTTTGGAAACCAAGGATGGGGAGATAGGTTTATCTCTTCCTTTTTCCATTTCACAATTATGGGATGGTCTCCATATGGCCTGGAGCTTTTGTCAGACTTCACATTCTAATACCTTGATCATCTGGTTTTGTGCTATCGTAGTTCTTCTTTTCCTCTCTGGGGAACTTCAAGTCTGTTGCTGGCATCTGTCCCCTGCTTTTCCCTGCAAATGTCTTAGCAAATAATTCATCTAATATCTACTGTTCCTATGAACAAACTAGCACTTTCTCTTTGGTCTGCCATTTCTTAAATGTACTTCTAAATGTCTTTTAATATCTTATCTTAAAAATCTGTGCAGTCTCCATATTAACACTCTGATAACCTTCTATTAAATGGAATCCAACTAAGACATTTACTCTCTCAAGAGTCAAAAAATTTGACAGAAATATAATAACTTTAGGAAATGTTTAGTTTTAGTTTTGTTCCCTAATCCTGCCATCATCAATGTGGTTAAATGTAGCCTATGGAGTTTTTTCAAAAAATTGACTCTTCCTAATTGTTCTCTTAGTTTCATTAAGTCTCAACACCAGATTAGGAAAAATAAAGTACATCTAAAAATTTACCGCTCTCTGTTGTCAAGATAACTCTGATCTATCAGGACACCGCATATGAATACCACGTTCAACCTGTAACACCCTTTCAGAGACTAAAAGTTAAATGAGGCTCCTGAAATAAACAAAATATAAACATCCAATATTTGCTCAAGAACATACATTTACACCAGGGCTAGCTTTTCTACCTTGACCCTTATACTTAAGAATAATAAGTAAACATTTTTGTTTACTTTTTTCCCCTGTAACCACATTGGTTGGCTTTTTTCCAGTTTTTGATAAATAATGAGATTTGAAACAACAGAGTATAAAACTACAGGTTTGCTTCTGGCCTTAAGTCCCATGTCATGAAGTATTAGATTTGTTGAAATTGATATTCTTGTACCCAGTTAAGCAACTGACCAATAGACATGGCCAAGTTCTACGTAGATAAATAAGCAACCCTTTTAAATCTTGAGTCACCAGCCATTAATTATTTTCTAGTAATGTAAATGAATATATTCAGAATTTCCTCTATATATCATGCATCTCCCTGTACTTAGGCAAAAGAAAGCCAAAGCAATATTTTAAAGATAACAATTGTATTCCAATAATATACCAAAAAAAAGATCTTTTTGTCTAAAAGGTCTTTTCCAACATTTTTTTTCTTAGCTAAAATAAAAATCACAAGTGTGTAGGTGAAGACTGATTTGGGGCTCTCAGGTGGATCACTCTGCAAGTGACTTCAGTTTATTGCCACATATTTTAGCTCACACACTCCAATTAAAGTATAGAGGTCCAGAACTCTGTCCTTTGTTCTTACGGAATATTTTGAATGAAACTCAAACAATGTTTTAAGCTAGTTCTTTTGTGCTATAACACAATAGAAGCTTAGGATAACATGCATTTTAAGAGAGTCATAATCCTTTTTGGTTACTCAATCTACAAACACTCTTTCTCAAGGCCGTATAAGAAGTATAGAAGCAACTGCTTTGAAATGTTAATACCCAATAAAACTTTACACATGTATTTTTTAACTAGCACAGATGTTAGTTAAAAATCTGTTTCAGTGCAACACTGACCACAATAGTTAAATTGTTAAACTGATTAGAAAAACATCTAAGACTGTGCCTGCAATTGTAAGGCCCAGCCCCAGAGCTTGGTTAGTTTACACAGCCAAGCTGCACAGAAATCTTTTGATGATCAGAAGTAGATGAATCCAAGAGTGGGAGGCAATGAGAGGCAAAATAGAGATTAGATGGGAATGTGTGTCCTTGACAAGAGTTGAATTGAATGATAAAACTGGAAGCCATTAAACCTTATTAATGACCTTTAAGATATAGGAAAGAGACCCATCCGTGGTTGTCTACGTAAGTCCTTCATATCTTTGTATTTGATCCCCTTTTTAGGGAATATACACTACCCTCACCCTCCTTCAGCTGGATAACTCATAGTCATACTTCAGAAGGCTTCACAGATGACCCATCACACTCACATGCCCAAGTGCTCCCTTAGCATCCTGCACTCATCACGCTGTATTGAAGTCATTCATTAGTTCTGCAGTGATCGGTGAGCAACATGGAAGCAGAGGCTGTATCCTCCATCTATAACCCTATATAAACAACTGATTGCTGAATGAATGAGAGAATCCTAAACTCGAAGAAAGGAGCAAGAATTGTGAGGAAGTTATAATCGGGAAAAGACAGACAGCATACCATCTATTGATTCTTGTCCCTAACTAGAAGGGGCCTGGTAGAACCAAAGTTTATTAAATACATGTTGTAAGTCAGGCTATTGCTTTTGTCATCTTAGGCATTTTGAAGTAAGTATTTCAGTCCCATATTAAGGATGAAGAAAACTTAGCAAGAGAGTAAGTAACTTACCCAGTTTTACAACAACCAAATGGAAGAGCTGGAATTTGAATCTAGGTCTCTGACTCCAGAGTTCCTATTTCCTCCCCTACACCCAAGACCAGGAAGATTTAGCCTACCTTTGCTTTGTTCTATTTTAGGACTTACCCAAGCACACCATGTCCAAAGAACGCTGTCAGCAATGGCAGGAAAGAAGTCAGGCTGCTCCGTCACTAAGTTGGCTTAGAAAAATCACATATTTCATCTGGAGCTGAAAATACTGGTAGGGGCTTGGCTGTAAGATACCCCTTGAAATACTGGCATCAGTTTCTAGGTCAGTTGTTCCTGATGAGCATTGGTTCATACCTCATCAGAGTGATGCATGGAATCTCATTATTTGCATCCCTTCTGTGATAGGCCTCCAGAGAGCATGATTTACTCTTTGGTGCATGCTGCTGGCTGTCAGCATGATTCACCCCAAATTGACAAGAACCTGCTTCATTAACACAGCTACAATCCCACCTCTCTGTCACTATGGTCACATTTTACCAGTTTGTCTACTGATCAGTTTCTCATGTGCTTCTCATCTTGGCCTTCTGCCTTTTTGAATGCCCAGAGCCCTGAATTCCTTTAGAGTGAGTTTATTTCTCTTTCTGCTTCCAAAGCTTTGCTTGTCAAGCCTCAGACCTTCAGTGGCTCTCCATCTGAATGTACCCTTGTTTCTTAATAGAGATTGACTTACAAGAATGAACTTTCTTTTTAAATATGATACATTTTTTGAGCGTAACAAAATATAGAAAAGGTCCGCAGGGTGGCATAACAGCAATCCTCTCAGGAAACGAATATAAATTTAGAGACACAAAGTGACACAATGAAGAATCAAGATATTCCCCCACGCACTCAGTGTGTGTCTTAGGCAAGTCACAAAATCTTTCCAGTCTCCAGTTTTCCCATTTGTACAATAGAAATACTAACATCTGCCTTGCAGATCTGCAGAAAGGATTGAATTGAGTGTGTGTTTGTGTGTGCACGCATGTGCGTACGCGGGCATGCCAAGGACTTAGAGTTACATCTTACAACAAAATAAAAGTGTGATTCATGTTTTCACAATAGATTTATACCTCCTTGAAAAAAAATTTTTTTAAGTTTAGGCACGACCCCAATACTGATAGATTCTTACTCTCTCATATGGAGTAGCTCTCCCAACTATAATTCTCTATAACATCTTTGTCAATAAATAAAGTACTGATAATATTAATCTCCTTATTTTAGGCTCAAATAGTGGCCTTTTCTAATCTTTGAAGATATTCAATGTTTAATCAACATTAGCCATAAAATAATTCTAACAATAACAGCACCTAATAAATATAGAATACTTATTTTTTGCCAAGCACTGCTATAATCCCTTTACATGTATTAACTCAGTTAATTATCAAGCATGCATACATACAAACTATATTTCATGGAATGATTATAATCCCAAATTTATACATGAAAGCCTGAAGTACAAACCAGTTGGGTAGCTTGCTCACAGTAATACAGCTACTAACTGAGGAACCTGGACTACAAACCCCGACACTCAGCTACAGGACTCATGGTCTTACCCATATGCTACCCAGATTCCCTAACTTGGAAAACACACAGGCAAAACCAATACTTGGCTTTTACAAACAAACATACAACTTCAACCTACATTTGCATTTTTAAGAATATATCCAAAAGATTTTTCTCCATGGTGGTCCCCAACTCAGGAAGGTTTACTGATTACCAGAGGCATCAAATTATATTTGAGAACTCAGTGTTATTGTATTTATTTGTTCTAAAACATGTATCTCAGTTGAAACTATATTAATAATGCTTGTTTCTTTCTATTTTTGGCTATCTCTCTCAAATATCTTTTGCTTTTATTTATCATGTATTCCTTTTTCGATAGCTAATTTGAGTCCCTTTTATCAGGCTTAAAATAATTATGTTCAAATTGGCAGTAATATTCTGACACAACATATGAAAATAGAACAATAATGCCTAATAATTATTGAGCATTCATTGTGTGTCAGCAACTATTCTGAGGTGTTTTCCAGATATCATCTCATTTTTTGTACCAACTTTGAGAGGTGAAAATTATTCCAGGGTTTTCATAGGAGTAATTGTAACTTGACAAAGGAAATCCCTATGCTCATTCGCAAAGCAAGACACAAACCCAAGTCAGTCTGATACCACCAAATCCATGCACTTTTCACTCTGCCACCTGCCTCTTCCCTTAACAGCACACAGGGGAAAGAACTGACAGTGGGGCTTGGAAAAGTAACACGGAAAGAGATAGCAGAGGGGACCATGGGACACGAAAGGAACAAAATCCTCAATGTTGGAAAGAGAAAAAGACCCCTCTTGTAACCCACAGCAGTTAGCACATAATGGTGGTGTCACATCTTCCCACATAAAGTTGGTGATTTAGGTCACCTCTATGAAACAATGTTTCTTCCCTGGCTTCAGTCTTCAGTTTTTATTTCCTTAAAATACAAATCTATTTTACTAATTGCCTCAACCATCACAACAGCTGAGCTGTACAGAGATTGGGATGCAATTGGATAAGACAATTTTGAATTTCTCTTTCAAATTCTTTTCTAAAGAGGCAACAGAACATTTATTTATTATTTCTTTTATCCTTAAACACCCTCTTCAAAAATGGTGAAATTAAGATTTATGCAATAACCTTATGATAGAGCCAGTACCAGACCCATTTTCCTGAACAGGAGTGTTTTTCTGAACCAAATTTATCTAAGACATTAGAACTATTCAAAATGAGACCTAGAATGACCTAGAGTGACATCACAGAATCATTCCTTCACTGTAGAGAAGAGATTCATTAAGAACTCCAGGAATATAAATAGCCATTCTGTTTTTAAAGGCCTTAATGGGAGGTAATTATACAACCTTCCACAGTCCCACATTCCAATGCTCTAAAATGTTTTTCTCCCTGAAACCGAGGGAAAGCATTGGTATTTTCATTCTTTCTGGCAAATATATGAGAGATAGTCCCTGAAGCCAAATTTTATATTGGCAATCAGAAAAGTGCTTTCAGAATACTCAGGCACATATCTGTCCAAGAAAGCTTCAATGGCTGAAGACAGCTAGGTGCTTAATATGATAAAATCCTTAGTCAAACATATGGTCTTCTCCACATGAAAGTACTTTCCTGTAATATCTCTCCCAATTTTTTTTCTTTCTGACATAGAAATCACACTGCTTATTTAAGTAACACAATACACATAAATAGTAGATGCTATTTATTTAACATTTGCACAGAAATATTTTTGCTATTCTAATGAGGGATCTAAAACATGTACATTCTTTATTAGAGCCAAATGATACACACCTGGAGGGCCTGACTTGACTTTGTCCGTAGACCATGGTAGGCTCACGTTTTTAGGGATTTCTTGTTAAAGAGCATGATGATGATTCAGGGAAATGGGCACATCACAGGAAGGTCAGACCTATGTCAGAGATGCCAACAGTTTGGGGACAACTAGCACACTATATATTGATCTCAAAGATCAGAAAGCAATCCCAGGAGGGGTGCACACAGTAAATGATCTTACAGGTCAGAAATCCTTGGAGAAATAGGAACAAATCCTTCCCTGTCTCCATTCTCCTATGTTGAAAAAGAAAGCTCTTCTATGATACAGGTACTTCAAGTATCAAAAGGTTGTACAAATGCTTTTATATTGTGATATATTATATACCGACCCTGTTTTATCAGTGACTTTCATTTCTGAGACTACTTTATTTATTTATTTTTAATGAGGACGTCAGGCAGCCTAAAGGTAAAGTGAAAAGAAGTAATGTTCAATTGAAACCAGGAAGGACGAATTTCAGTGGAAAGGAAAGGCGGAAAAAGAAAGAGCTCAGATATCGGAGTGGGTTTACATGAGAAGCTTTGCATTGGCCAATTCAACAAAAGAAATTTGGAGATCACATAAAGTCCTGAATTTGGGTTAGTTAAGTTCAATCTTATATGAGCTTAAATAAGCCCAATTTGGTTTTAAACACCGGTTTTAGGTAGAAATTTTTAGTAAGAAAAGAGGTGATAGAACTTGTGAAAGATTTCAAGACTGAAAATGTAGATTTGAGAAAAGTGAGTTTTCCGGAAAAGAGCCTATTGAAATAAGAGAGCCAAGGACACTGCCTTGAGGACCAACTACATTTAGAGAGAGTGAGAGGAATGAAAAGTCAGAGTGAAAGAAAGATCAAAGGCAGAAGAAAGTTCCTCTAGGAAGATGGAACAGCCATTCCAAATGCCAGATGTCATTGCGTTGGATGACTAGCAGTCACTGCTAACTCTGAAGAGAGCAATTCCAGTACTTGTTTATAATGAAAAACATCCTAAATGCCTAACAACCAAAGATTGAGCCCTGAAGCTACAGTACTCACAAAATACTAAACAACCATTTAAAATCGCATTTTCAAATAATAAATGAGCTGAGAAAGTTTCATGCTGCAGAGATATGCAAAACATATAATATCTACTAATATTGAGACAATTTCACAACAGTATATATATTTTCTCTATATATCATAGTGTACATGAATGTATGAGTATATGCTCGCACATATTATATATACCTATAAACACCTCTACATCCACAGGCATATATACATAACTACAGATAAAAACTAAAATTTATTGTTAACATATAAGATGAAATGTTACCAAATATTAGCTGTGATTACATCCATCTCTGGAGAATGATTAAAGGGGTTGTTGTTGTTTTTTCTCTTTTTTATATCTTTTCAAGTTTCTACAACGAATAGATATCACTTTAAAAAAACAGAAAGAATACAGTAAATGCCTGTCAAGGCAAGGGAGAAGCAATTTCAAATGGGCAGTGGGAGATAACCAATTGCAAGAGATTACAGAGCGAGCAGTTAAGGTGTATGTGAAGTAAATGTACTCTTTTCACAGGTTTAGCAATGAAAGGCAGAAAGAAAGAGGGCAGGTGTCCTAGGGTCACCAGGAAAGGAGGTTTTCTTGGTCCTGACAGTATGAGAGGAGACAGTGGAGAGAAAGATAAAAGAGAGAAGTCCTGGGGGGAGGAGATGGAGTGGGATTAGCCTTGTCTTCCTCCAGCAGACAAAAAGAAGAGAAACAGTGAAAATACTGAGAACTGAGATAAAGAGAATGTTTTAGGGATGGAAGGAGAGCATCATATTGGGTGTCCAAAATTCAGTAAAAAAGATAGTGGGATCTTCTTTTAAAAGGAAATCAGGATCAGAATGAGGAGCTAATAGACTCAGATACAGAGACAAAATCAGAAATAAAAAGAAGAGGACTACCCCTCTTCAAGAGAGAGGAAGCTATCTCTAAGAATCAAGACTATCAGACATTGGAAACCTGACTGTTTCTGTGTACCACAGGATTAGACTTCCTTCAGCTCAGCTAGGTTTGAGAAATATAACTGTGGCTCCTCTGGCTGGTGAGTCCAGTAATTAATACACTTTTTAAGAAAGTCCATAAATTAGAATATTTGATTAACATAATTTTTTGAGCAGTATTGTGTCAATTGAGCAACATGGAACAAATTTAAAACAAGTCTTTTAATGGCTAAAATCAACAATACAAGAAACAACAGGTGTTGGCAAGGATGTGGAGAAAAAGAAACACTCATACACTTTTGGTGGAAAAGCAAACAGGTGTAGTCACTGTGGAAAACGGCATGGAGGTTCCTGAAAAAGTTAAAAATAGAATTACCTTATGATCCATGGGTGCCTGGGTGGCTCAGCTTGTTGAGCATCTGACTCTCGGTTTCAGCTCAGGTCATAATCTCATGCGTCCTGGGATCCAGCCCTGCCTGGGGCTCCTTGCTCAGCAGGGAGTCTGCTTGTAGAGTTTCTCCTCTGCCCCTTCCCCCATTTGCACTCTCTCTTTCTCTCACTCTAATTAATTAATTAATTTAAAAAAAAAAAACTACCTTATGATCCAGCAGTCACACTACGGTATTCACCCAAAGAGTACAAGAACACTATTTCAAAGGGATACATGTACTCCTATATTTACAGTAGCATTATTTATAATAGCCAAATTATGGAAGCTACCCAAGTGTCCATTGATAAATGGATAAACATGTGGTATATATATACAATGGAATATTATTCATCCATTAAAAAAACGAAATATTGCCATTTGCAATGGCATAGATGGAGCCAGAGTATAATGTTAAGTAAAATAAGTCATTCAGAGAAACACAAATACCATAGGATCTCACTCATATGTGGAATTTAAGGGAAAAAAGCAAAGGGAAAAAAAAGAAGAGAGAGAGACAAATCAAGAAACAGACTTTGAATTATAGAGAACAAACTGATGGTTACCATAAGAGAGGGAGGTGGGAGGATGGGTTAAATAGGTGGTGGGGATTAAGGAGTGCATTTATCGTGAGAAGTACTGGGTGATGTATGGAAACGTTGAATTGCTATATTGTACACCTGAAACTAATACTACACTGTATGTTAACTAACTGGAATTGAAATAAAAATGTAAAGCAAAACAACTAAACAATTTTGATCAAAAACATGTCTTTTAGCCCCCAAATGGTATGGTCTGAAACAGAAGCAGAGGTTTGCTATTATTTGTATGCAATGACATCAGCAAACTGTAGATTAAGAAGTCATGGATTTTTGAGCAGGAAGGAACCTTGGAATTCATCTACATTGGGGCCAGGTCAGCAACAATTGTGTGATTCAGACAGCTTATTAAGATTAGAGACAGTGATAGGACCCCTGGTAAAATGTTAAGTGTGCATTCCTCCTAAAGGATTTAAAAAGAAAAATTAGTACATCATGCCTGCCAAAAGGAAGAGAAGAAGAGAAGAAGAATCAGCCAGAAGATGCCATGGGGAACCCTGATCTCTACCAATCCCCTCATTTTTACAAGTTAAGTACATTTGATACTCATGTATATTAAGTAATTCCTTGTATATTAAATGACTCCTAGGTCCCAATTTTCTAGCCCAGAGCTCTTTCTGGGACTGCACCCTGATGTCCTCTGATCTTGTCAATCCTTTTTAGGCAGCCATTTTATCATCCAACACACTGAAATTCTGCACCCATAGCAGATCAGAACATTGCATCCATTCCTTCCATTCTTTAGCATTTACTGTGTTATAACCACAAAACATGTTGTTAGAGATAAAAACAGACAACACGAATGATCTTATTTAAAAATACCTTCACTTTTCAAAAAAATGTACAACCTGGATGGAGTTTCCTCAGAAAGTTAGAAAGAAAACTACCATATGATCCAGCAATCCCACTACTGGACATATATCCAAAAGAAATGAAATTAGGATCTTGAAGAGACATCTGTACCACCATGTTCATTGTAGCATTGTTCATAATAGCCAGGATATAACAAGAACCTAAGTGTCCATCAACCAACGAATGAACAAAAAAGTGATATAAATATAGAATGGAATATTATTCAGCCATAAAAAAATCCCGCCATTTGTGACAACATGGATGAAACTTGAAGGCACTATGCCAAATGAAACAAGCCAGACAAAAACATATGCTATATGATCTCACTTATACGTGGAATCTACAAAAGTCAGACTCACAGAACCAAAGAGTAGAACAGTGGTTACCAGTGGCTGGGGAATGGGGAAAATGGGGAGATGTTGGTCAAAGGGCACAAATTCCAGTTGTAAGATGAATAAGTTCTATACAGCATGGTGGTTATATTTAATAATATTGTATTTTATACTTGATATGCATTAAAAGAGTAGAACTTAAGTGTTCACATCACACCAAAAAAACAGACAAACAAAAACTATGTGAGGAGGTAGATATGCTAATTAGCTTGATTATGGTAATCATTTCACAATGTATAATGTATGTCACATCAACACCTTAAATATATACAATTTTTATTTATCAATTATACTCCAATAAAGCTGGAAATAATGCATAACAATTTTTGTTGCATCTTCCAGATATTTAATAATTACATATATTTATGAATATTTAGGTAACAGCACTGGCAGTAGCACACACACCACAAATTGTGACTTGAGGATAACACTGCAATATTGAATAGATTTAAAACATTTGCTGTGATTTAATGGGAAGAGTACTGAACCTGAAGTCAGATAGCCGTGGTTTAAGCCCTAACTCTGAAACTTACTTACTTTCTGTCTGACATTAGGCAAGTAACTTCATTTCCCATTTTTCTTTTATTTGCAAAAGGGCAATACAATAATATTGACCTATTACTCAGAGTTGATGAAGAATTAAAAACTTTTCCTTCACAAACATTACAAATACATCTACACATAGGTAAAATTCTTAATTTTGCACAGTTTCCATTTAAGAAATAAAATTATAATTACGTTTGAGGTTGTCATAGTGGACTTTTTCATTCTGGTATAAATAAGCACTCCTGAGCAAGTTCTTAACTTAAGCCATACCTATCTCCAAGGTTGAGGGAAACTGTTCTGTTATGAACTGAATTAAATGACAAGCAGCTGCCTGCCTTCCTTACTTATGGGAATCACAAGGCATTAACATCATTTACTGCCTGTAACAAGTTTACACAGCAGTGTTAAGTCAAATGCGGAAAACAGATACGGACTGCATCCCCTGTTGATATAAATATATCCATATACACTTACACACACACACATATATATACAATATCTCAAAAAATATGCAATAATCATTGAAACCAGAAATATGAGCCAAAGCATAAGAGTAGAACAGCCATTTTCAAGCTCCGGAGCAAGTTTTGGTTGGAAGCTACCTAAGAAGTATTTATATTTTTATTTACTTAATATATATTATTTAATTTACAAACTTATTAAGATTTATTTATTTATTTGAAAGAGAGAGGGAGAAAGAACACATATGAGTGAGCAGGGGGAGGGGCAGACGGAGAGAGAGAGTCCTGAAGCAGACTCCACGCTGACCACAGAGGCCAACATGGGGCTCAATCCCAAACCCTGAGACCATGACCTGAGCAGAAAACTGAGTCAGCCGCCCAACCAACTGTGCCACCCAGGTGCCCCTAATTTACAACTTTAAATTGATAGTTTATTACTTTGTACTTGGAATGTTTCAAATACCTGTTAACTCTTCCTCAGTTTCAGGATGCATAATTCCATATCAGTTATACTTGGTAGTTTATTATCTGGAAATATGTGCAATGGATTGTTTTAAAATTATCAAGGACCCAGGGCTTCTCATAATTTAGGAAATTGGAAACTTTTAGCAATATCTTTATACCTGAATAATTTTTATCTCCATTTGGTTATTTCTTGTGGTTACTACATATTTTAGGTACAACTGAACCAAGTCATCAATCCCATTAACATTGTGTTTTCTCTTTGTTTTACAGTGCCTTTTTAATGTCTCCCCTTTTTGTTAATGATTGCTCTAGGCAGTTGTTAGATCCACCTAGATTGAGTTCCTTTGATAAATCCGGACTTGATGAGCCAAGTTGTTATTTAAGAATCAGTAGATGCAGGAGATGATTACTTTGGTATTACTCAGGATGAAAAAAAAATGTCTTTTTATGCCTCGTCCTCAGTCCCAGCTGTTCTCCATCGCTATCATTTTGTGTGCTGTAACTTGAAGACAACTAAGTTTCAAATTTATATAGTGAGGATAAAACAAGTGATGAAATGTTCTGAGGTTACAAAATGAAGACACCTCAATATTCCAAGTTATTCTTGCTTTGACTACTTATTATTCAGACATGATTTGGAGAGGAAGCAATCACTCTGCTGTCCTTTTCTATGCCGCTGAGCAGCTTCTTAATCAAAAGAGATTACCTGAGGAAAAGATCATTCCATCTAAGGCTATGCTATGTATAATGGTGTTAGCCACTTTTTTTTAAATAAGGGAATGATATATAAATGATGTTCTCTGATTTTCATGTAATTGGAATTTCCCTTCATGTGTAAAATTAACCATTTTTAAGCTGGAAATTTTTTGACATCAGAAGACAAATAGGAAAGCTAAAAATCGAATGTTTAACCTTCAAAACTAACCTGAAACTGGTTTCTACACTGCATTAAAAAGATGTTTGCCTACTTCCAATCTATCATTGGAAGGGTTATGAATCTTTTCCTTGTCTAGTACTGCTGCTTCGCTCATACATAAATATTTTACAATCATTCTTGTGCCAAAGAAGCCTTCAATTGCTATTATTGAAAAATATTTCTGTTCTAGTGAGCGGTTCACAGCTGTCCGATTCATTTTACATTTATATTTCTTGTCTTCAGATGCCAAAAAGTGAGTTTTACATTTGAGCTTTATTGATCTAAAAAGTTCAACAAGTGTGGCCTTGTAATTTTAAAAATTTAATAGCCACTCAAATGGGGGAGGGTTTGTTCTTAATTTTGAGCAGTTGCACGCACTCTGTGTTCTTACTATCTCCTTTCAAGAGTTTTGCATGTGTGTTTAAGAAAGTTAAAGTACAGTTTTAGTTTGTGCCCATCTCTACTCCTGACTAGTTTTGTGACCCAACATTTTTAAATCTCACTCCCTTTATCTGTAAACTAGTTAACAACAACAAAACAAAGTAGTGCCTATCCGGTAGGGTAGTTTTGACCTTTAAAATGAGATGATGCACATAAAACATGTTCACAAATGGGCACAAAAGAAGATAATGGATATATGTTCTGTCATTATCATTATTATTAGCAACTTAAGTTAATTTAAAGTAAAATTGCAAGGTGAAGAAAGTCAGGCTGGGGTTTTTTTCCAAAAAGGATTATGCTGCATGTGCATGTTCCCAGAAGACCCTCCACCAATCCCATCCCAGTACTTTTCTCTGTATTGAGGAATGTCTGAATCACATGTCTGTGCAACCACTCACACATCTCTAGCACTGGATGATGCATTGCATCATGGCTGATGCTATATGGTTTCCTGTGTAGCCCAGGCAACTTCACAATAAACAATAATTTTGAGTTGAATGAGAAAATAAATCAATGCATTTATTACTAACTTGTATTAATTTATTCCTCGTAAAGGCTTCTCCTAATAGCTTTTAATAAAAAAAAATCTAAGAAATAACCCTCAGTCCTGGGGACATCCGAAGTTTTTCTAAATAGTAATGTTTCCTGGATTGATAAACCTGCTTAAGTTCCTTTTTATCTCTACTTAGTTATTGTCAGTAGCACCTTCCTTTTTTTTTTAAATAAAGATTTATTTATTTATTTGAGAGAGCAAGTGAGCGAGAACATGAGTGGGAGGAGCAGAGGGAGAGAGAATCTCAAGCAGACTATATGCTAAGCGTGGAGCATGATGTGGAGCATGCCGCCCAGTGGGATTTGATCTTAGGACACAGATCACAACCTAAGCCAAAACCAAGAGTCAGAGCTTAACCAATTGTGCCACAGTGTCCCTGGTGATATTCCTTTTCAATATGTTGATTAGTCTTCAAAACTTTCAGGTTTCTCCTATAGCCTAGCAAGTAGAGCTCAAAAACATAGCCACACAAAAGCCACCTGTCACCTGACTTCAAGTTTGAAGTCAAGTTTTTTGCATTTTATCCAGTTTATCCAGTTCATACTTTTCTATTTCAGCCAAAAAAATTATTCTCCTGTCAACTTTCCCTTTACAACACTCTTTATGAGTCACAGATATTCAAATATTAAGGATATGATAAAATCTTGCCCATATAATTTTAGACTGCTCAAAACTAATATATGTTATCCTACAATATTCTCATGCAATTCAAACTATTCTGCCTCCTCACATTGTTTTATAGATATATTATTCTATATTATTTTATCTTCTCATATGTAAACTAAATTGGTTGCCCATTTTTCTCACACTAGAGTTTGGTACTCTGATACTAGGTCCTGGAGAACAGGAACATATATGACATTATAAAATAATAGATACATCAGTGAGAGCTAGATATAAATAAATTGTTATGAACAAGTGGTGATGTAGGACCAGGATGGATTTCAAACGACAGTTTTAATCTTACTCAATTGCATACTGTACAAATCAATGACAAGGATAGACAAGGAGCTTTTTTTAAAAAATATTTGAATGTGGCCACATTTAATCCACATTTTTTTTAATTCTCAAAATCAGCTCATAACCAGCAACTAGGATAAAACATAGTTTCTTTGGTGCCATGTGTCATAAGCACAGTAGATTTATTGTAGCTGCAGTTACAATGTATTATGATATGAATATACTGATATATTGATATTAGTACATTGATATAAACAAACTGAAACTCAAGAAAGAATTTCTTTTTTTAAGATTTATTTATTTTAGGGATGGGGGAAGGGGCAGAAGGAGAGGGAGAGAGAGAATCTCAAGCAGACTCCCTGCTAAGTGGGGAGCCTAAAGAAGAGCTCAATCTCCCAATCCTGACATCATGACCTGTGCCAAAATCAAGAGACAGATGCTTAACTGATTGGGCCAACCAGGCACCACACAAGAATTTCTTAAGTACTCAGCACCACTAATACACTAAATGGAAATCTGTTCATTAAGCAAACACTTATTGAGCACTTACTATAAATTAGACACGATGGTAAGTAACAAAGATAAAAGGATGAATAAAACATAGTGTTAGGAACTCACCATTTAGGCACTTAGATAATGTAGGCATACATAAGTATTAGGACTGATTTGGTTCAAAATTTACATGAAAAGTATTCAGAAATATACCTAGAAATACTGTATTTCCAAAGTCATAATATACATGTCTGAAAATGGGTGTGTAGAGCGAAACTAATTTTGATTTGCTTCATTTTACTGAATTTGTACACTCCAAAAAACTACTGCTTTCCCAATATCCCCATTATTATTGAAGCCAAGAAACTTTTACTTTATGAAGTTTATGATGTTCAAGTTATCTTTGATGTCTTTTGCTGCTAGACTGCTGATTATAAGTGATACCTGAATCTTTCACTCCAGCCTGCAGTCCAAGTCCCTTTCAGCTGCCATGACATTGTCTAATTTGGTGCTGGTCTATACCCATTCCTTCTCATCCCTGCCTCTACCCTCTGCCTGAGAATAGAACAGGGTTCCTCCATTCTCACCTTCCATGCTGTTCCCAAGACAAGTGCTCACACCCTTCTTATGTAAAGAAATGTCCTGCAAATCACTGTGTAAATCTCTTAGGGAATATCAGCAACAGTCTAAGTGGGGAATTTTCAAAATATCTAACAAAGTTATCAAATCCAAATGTCCTGAGTATTTGTATCAACAATGCTTTCTCTCACTTCTCCATTCATAGCTCATTTTACTTATAACTTATTTGCTTATTTTGCTTATTTGGTATTTATACTATCTTATGAAATTTATGGTACTGTTTTTTTTCTTGCTTTTTTAATTTGGAACTGCATATTCAATGATTATATGCTTTTATAAGTAAAGTGCTGCATTAGGTAGACACTATGAGACTAAGAAATGAGTGAAACACAATTCCTGCCCTTAAGTAGCTAAGACTATATGTCCTATAGCAGCTAGGGCAACATCATGTACATAAAAGCTTAATACACATTTATTGAATCAAAGAGGCACCAACTGTAGAAACTCAATACTTCCTCTGCCATACATAATTAGAATGAGGATCAAAATAAAAACTCCATTAATGAAGAACTATAAATTCATGGACAACATGTAGAGTGGTTAAGAGCATAATGAGAAAGTGAATCAGACAGACCTCAATCAAATCCTGGCTCTACTGTTTACCAGCTATCTAACCTTAGCAAAGCTACTTAATTTCTTTGAGTCCATTTCTTTATCGCTATAATGAAGATTATACCCCCTCACTCACAGAATAATAAAAGTAAAATGAGATAATGTAAATAAAGTAATTTACTCAGTGTCTAGCATATATTACGTGTTTAAAACAAGTTTTTATTGATTGTTCATTTATTCTACAAATATTACTAAGGACTTGCTATGTGTTTTTGTAATACAAAAGCAAACAGTATTTAAAAATTCACTGTCAATCACTCCTACTATTCACATTATCAGGAGTGAACTACAAAAGTCTACCTTGCTACATTTCCTGCATAGACAGATTGATAGTTAGATAGATCTGCCTTGTTTAAGCAACCAAGACATAAGCCAAAACTGAAGCCAATGATATATATCATTTAGACGAAGAGCATTCATTCAATAAAATTTTATCTTGCATCTAATTTGTGCCAGCAAATTGCTATGCACTAGAGATACTAGAGATCAAATACCACCAACTCCTATATTTTTTAAATGTATTCAGAAATTGATCAATTTCCAAAAAGAAAAAAAAAGACACAGTGGAAAGTCTTGCCTTCACGGATAACTGAATTCTCTGATTATGCAATAAACAATCAGGATAATTATGGTTTCTTGCCCTTGGGTCTTCTATATAGCTCCCTTTGCCTTTCATTCCCCTGGGATTATTAGACCGACTGAATCCCTTTTACCCCCAGGAAAAATTTCTCAAAATCATTCAGCTGATAGTGTCCCAAATCCTTCTTTCCTGTTCCCAACCTGAATACCCAAAACTCCAGCTCAGAGAGACAGAATGAACCATCATAGATGTCCATAGAATTGACCTGGAATAGACAGAGGTATCACACCTACAATCCTCTCTCCCAAAACACAAAGTCTGTGGCTAAGCAAAGAGGTGACCTGAGTGGGGATAAAAAGATTGGCAAGTATGAGACCACAATCACTGTGGCAATTACCACATGCCTCATGGTATGTTTTGTGGGCCACACAAATCATTCTATCAACATCTAATGATGGGCAGATTTTCAAAGGAGTCAGTTTTCCCTTTGCATCCTCAACGTGACACTATATGGTAATGAACGTATATTATATGTTCCTTTAGTAGAATGTGGTTTTAATGGTTAAATTCAGATTTATAATCAGGTAATCCCTTATGTGACAATATGGTAGTAAACATGTATTATATGTTCCTTTAGTAGAATGTGGTTTTAATGGTTAAATTCAGATTAGGAATAATAAAATATTCATATTCATTCATTGGCCTTTTAAAAATCAGATCATTTTTCAGAACAGTTGAGCTATAAGTGCTTGTGCCTCTTTAACTCCAACTAAATATCCTTCCTGAATGTCAATTAAAAATGTAAATACTAGCTGGAATCTGACCTTATGAAATCTGTGGTAAGTGACTCACTTGAAAGAATCTAATAGAGTTTGTTTTTGCCAAGAAGAAAAAAAAATTTTTTGAACATGAATTCTCCCAGGAGAAATGGCAGAAGAAATTGAGACTATCCAAAAGCAACTTGAAGAGTTTGCCAAGAGTTAAGGGCTGGAGAGATCTTTGATTTCTGCTATCCTACTTGCATTGCATCCTCTGAAAATAGATTTATACATCAAGAGAGATGCAAAAAAGCAAAATTGCAATGAAAGCCCAATTAATTACTGACTGAACTTCCATACAATGAATCCAAACAAGGTTAACTAACTCTTAAAATTAACTATTAACTAAATGTAAATAATAACACTTTTAATCTACATTTTCCTAATAATAATAGTTGACCCTGGTCATGTAAAAGTATATAGGGGGAGAAATATTCTTCTGTATATTATAAGAAATGGAAACAAGAAAATAAATGCAGTCCAATGGTACATCATTTTTCTGATAAAATGAAAATCCTCTGCAAATTTCATCTATCAGCTTATGAGCCGACTTAGCAGTTAAGAAAATTCCCTGAGGAGGTAGATGGGCTGCCCTTGTGCCTTTGAGAGGGCATATGTTCGCCAGAACCGAGAGAGGAGAAATCAAACTTAAGTTTAGGTTGTTGTATAGAGTATAGTTAATTGAAAATCCTGCTATTCCTATGATTGAGAAAAACTGTAATATATTTAAGAAAAATCAGAACCCAAAGCTAAGAGAGTGCACGAATATGTCTATACCAAAAAGGTTTGAAGTTATTTGAGCTAAAGTCTTAAGAACTATTTTACGATAGTGCAACGTCTCCCTGTCCAGAGCTGGGAAGCTCTGTAAAAATCATCCAAACTCTTTGTTTTATGGTTGAGGATACAAAGCAATGTCACAAAGAGCAACACTAGAGTACAAAGCAGCTTTTTAAAATTCCACCATAAAAACAACTAATAAAATGTATATAACCTATAAGAGTCAGATAAAATTATATTGTAATTCACATATACTAAAATGTGTTCAGTTAGGAGCATTTATTTTTAATGAGTGACATTAAGAGATAATTCTGAAGTCAATAAACACTAGTAATTACAGCTATGCATTTAGATTTCTACAAGAACACTAATTTCTCTGTACCATCAAAGTCTCCAAACAAAAACACTGAAACCTAACAGTTACTTATATAGTAGAGGATAGAGGCAGAGAGAAGTATACTTAAGTCATTTTGCCCTTAAGTTGTATAAAAAGCATTATCTGTAGGGGCGCCTGGGTGGCACAGCGATTAAGGGTCTGCCTTCCGCTCAGGGCGTGATCCCGGCGTTATAGAATCGAGCCCCACATCAGGCTCTTCAGCTATGAGCCTGCTTCTTCCTCTCCCACTCCCCCTGCTTGTGTTCCCTCTCTCGCTGGCTGTCTCTATCTCTGTCAAATAAATAAATAAAATCTTTAAAAAAAAAAAAGCATCATCTGTAGACAACAAACTAAGGTACCTATGTGATCATGAGGGGGATTAGTTCCCCTAAAGAGGGACTATTTGAATGCTACTCTCCAACAATAAGTTCCATATGGGTAGAAACTTACCTGTTTTGTTTACTATGAAACCCCACTGCCTAGAATAGGGCCTGCCACAAAGTAGTAGTTCAAACCATGTGTTTAAAAAACTGTTATTAGAAACCTCTTGAATTTCAAATAATTGGGAATTCGTTGAGTAAATTTCGGCACATCCATGTAATTGAGTTTGGGCAGATATAAAATGCAAATTTTAGAGATATATTTATTGACAGGGAAAGACACCCATGATGTAAGTTGTTCTCTATGTTGAATGAACAAAATGAGATTATAAAACCGTAAGTCACCATATGATTCCACCCATGTCTGTACATTAGTTATTTCTGGGTAGTGGGGATACAGATAATTTCATTATAGTTTTTTCTTATGTTTTATGTGCTATAATAATAATTTATTGCTTGTGAAATTTTTAAGTCATTTTTAAAAGAACATTTGGCCCACTGTATGCTTATATGGAAGACTGATCAGGTCAAGCAAAGGTGGAGACTGAAGATAAGAGCTCCAGAAAGTGAAAAGGTCCTTCAGAGGTTGGTGAAAGCTTAAAAAGGAATTTTTAAAAATTAAAAATCCTCCTGGGATTGAAAAAAGAGAGAAAAAAAAGAGCAGGGAATAGAGTGGTGTATGTGAGGATAAACAGCCCTATATTGTTCTGTGTGCCAGAAAAATAATACCAAAAAAAAAAGGAAGAAGAAGAAGAAGAAAAAGCCAAAGTAGAAGAGAGTCTCCAAAAGAAACTTATACTCTTCTCAATAATTTATAGAGTATGTAAAAAAAGAGGATGAGATAAATATTTTAACCACGAATTATCCATTATAATCACTTGCAAAAGTGGTACTGAAAAACACTTCTAACATGCTGACAATGATCAAAGAGTTGATGACACTCTGATTTGGAACTGTTTTGAAACATTTTCCTTCAAGTATCACAACATGTGATAAAGACAAAACATAAACTTAAAATGATGAACCCAGTTAAATATCCTAAACTCAGTCATCCAAAAGGCTTGTGGTTACAGAGGAATTCTATTTGACAACTTAAAGTTATAATGTCCTAGATTAAATCTCATCTTTTGGCTAAGTCTTCAATGATATATTTCCAACACTGTATTCATGCAGTTTAATTTTGTTCATTTTCTTCACAATTGAACTCATAATCAGTATAATGAATGTCTGATTAAAGCTAAACATTTGCTGCTTTGGTCCATCTTAATGATTTCCACCTTTGTCACCACAGCATTGTCATTTACTTTTTTCTAGTCATTGCTTATACACTAATGAATAATGACAGGCATGTTGTTAAAACTGAAATAATGGCTGGAAAAGAATATTGCCACATGGTAACTAGAAATATGCATTAAATGGCAAAGATGGTAACATATGGTAATGTATAAACAGGCAATTATTTTTTTTTTATATTTTATTTATTTATTTGACAGACATAGAGACAGCCAGTGAGAGAGGGAACACAAGCAGGGGGAGTGGGAGAGGAAGAAGCAGGCTCACAGCAGAGGAGCCTGACATGGGGCTCAATCCCAAAACGCCGGGATCACGCCCTGAGCTGAAGGCAGACGCTTGACCGCTGTGCCCCCCAGGCGCCCCAACAGGCAATTATTTTTAAACATAAAAAGAGGAGGACTGCAGGAACCCTACTGTATTCTCATGAACCTCTTCGACTAATGTTAGGCAGGTATTGGTAGAAGAAAAAGCTGAAACATAGAAACTAACAGACCCACATCAGTGACCAAGACAATATCAAATATCAGACTGCCTATCTTCCTGATTAGTGCTTCAAAGAGACTGTGTCTTTAGATCACAAGACAAACTTTCCCCCAAATTTTGTATAAATCATATGTGGTAGAGGCTCCCTTAATTAATATGTTCCTTCCATGTAGATGAAAATCACCTAGCAAACCTTAGTATTTCACTAAACAAACTTCTAATTTGTCATATCTTCAGCTAATAATTTCATTAGGAAAAGAAGAATAAAGGCAGTTTTGGAGATTTCTAATTCATTTTAATCTCAAATCTAACAGATAAAGCATTGAGAACAAAAGTCACTGGATAAAATTTTTCCTATATCAGTCAAAGACCATATCTGTTTCTTCTTTCAATAAAGAAATAAAATAAAAATTGTCCACTGCACCCTATTTGTATAGCTGTCCCAAAACACCAGCTACGCAGCTCCTGTGTGATGAAGACAGACTCCCAAATGGATGTGTTTCACTAAGTATTATCATCCAATGTCCAGTTCACTCACCACAGATCATGGCTTCTCAGCCTCTCCTTGGTTTAAGCCCTGTTCATCTGCACAGGGAATAGCACAGAAAAGGGACAGACAGTAAAAGAGCATGTAGGACTTCTCTTTCTGGAAAAATGGTGGGTTAGACATCCTTAAAACATCCCCATTACCAAAAACTCAAAATGTTGGACTTTAAAAATTAAGTTTTCTTAAATATATAGCTAATTCTGCAAAGAAGTAAGGAAAATACTCATAAAAGACTAATAAAGTAGAAGTAAATAGAAAATTGTTAGGAGTAATTTAAGCCTGCAGCTATTATAAGGGTATCTGCAACCAAGAAATCTATTTCTAATAATTGCCAAAGGGGATAGGAAACAAGGCTTTGGCCCACTTGGAGTAGACGTGAAACCTGAATACATACAGCTAGAAAGAAAAAAAAAAACACCTCTTTAAAGAACCTTTTATAGTGAAAAAGCAAATTTTAAACATCCACCAAGGGAGATAATAAGGAATTTTTTCTTCTGGTCTTGGGTCTGTAAGTGCATGTGTGTGTGTATATGCACATGCACAGGTGTGGAGAGGCACGGTGGTTTTGTCTGTGCAAAACAGATGGGTCCAAGCATAAATTATAAAGGGAAAAATAACATTTAAAAAATAAGTGTTTTACATGCTATAAAAAATCAGATGACACATAAAAAGCCCCCAAAAAAGTAAAAAAAAAAGAAAGAAAGAAAAAAAAAGAAAGAAAGAAAGAAAGAAAGAAAGAAAGAAAGAAAGAAAGAAAGAAAAAAATCAAATATATTGGTAATCACAATGAATGTAAATGGACTAAACTCCCCAGTTAAAAGACAAAGATGTGCAGAGAGAATTTTAATGTTTTTAAATCTAGCTTTGGGTTTGTTTAAAGAGATATATGTAAAGGGAAAAACAGAATATTAATCAATTAAATATTATCAAAAGCAAAAGAGTATAAATATATCACATAAGACAAATTTTAAGACCAAAAAAGCACAGTGTTAATAAAGGACCACGTAATAATAATGTTTTAGTCTAAGACAAGGACATACCAATTTGACGCTTGCCTGTATTTATCAACATAGCTTCAATTATATAAAAAGCAAAAATTAATAGAAATACAACAAGAAATTGGCAAATCTACCATCATAGTATTGGTTTTCTAAAGGTCCCTTTCTCTGTAATTGAGAGATTAAGCAAACAAACGAAAAATGAATTAGAGTCAGATGTTTCCATGGCAATTAATATATCTAATCTAATAAAAATATATAGAAGTCTCCTCTCAGCAATAAGAAACATTTTTCTCAAGTGTACAGGAGGAATTTATGTAAACTTACAATGAAAATACATAGAGCAAGTTTGGAAAGTTTCTTACCGGCCATGGGCTTACTCGGACCAAAAGGAAATTAAGATAGGATTCAATAAGAAGATAACTACACATAGCAGAAGATAACACACATATTGGAAATTTTAAACACAACTATAAGTAGCTAACAGGTTAAGGATAAATTAGATGAAATGAACTAATTACTTAAAAAGAAATGTAACTTACCAAAACTTATATAGGAAGAAAAAAATACCTGAATAATTAAGGAATGAAATCAATGGTTAAAAATCATCACATTAAAAAAAATCATGCCTATAGGAAATTTCTACTAAAGTTGAAGCAACACATAATTCCAATGTTACATATATATCACTAGAGACTAAAAATAGGGAACACTCACCAAATCATTTAGAGATATCAAAACCAGACAAAAGCATTTCAAAGAAAATAAAATTATAGACAAACCCACTCATGAATATAGACACAAGAGCCCAAATAAAATGCCAGCAAACTAAATTATATATATATATATATATATATATATATATATATATAGCGCCAAACTGGGATTGTTCCAGATATGAAGACTGATTTACCAGTAAAAAATTTATTAATGCATTTCACCATAGTAATACATCTAACAAGAAAAATCAGATTGTCTCCTTAATAGATTAGAAAAAGCATATAAGAAAATTAAACTGACATCCAAGATTTAAAAAAACAAAACCAAAAACAATTCATAAGGTAGGAATAGAAGAGAATGCCTTGAACTTAATAAAAAATATAACCACAGGGGTGCCTGGGTAGCTCAGTCGTTAAGCGTTTGCCTTTGGCTCAGGGCGTGATCCCAGGGTCCTGGGATCCAGCCCCATATCGGACTCCTCCGCTAGGAGCCTGCTTCTTCCTCTCCCACTCCCCCTGCCTGTGTTCCCTCTCTCACTGGCTGTCTCTCTCTCTCTGACAAATAAATAAATAAAATCTTAAAAATATACATATATAACCACAAACAAGGGGGGCCTAGGTGGCTCATTCCATTAAGCATCTGATTTAGGCTCAGGTCATGATCTCAGGGTCCTGGGATTGAGCTCCATGTTAGGCTCCTCTTTGAGTGAGGAGTCTGCTTGTCCCTTTCTCTCTGCCCCTGCCCCTACCTGTGTGTTCTCTCTCTCTCTCAAATAAATAAGTAAAATCTTAAAATATAGATAGATGATAGATGATAGATAGATATAGATAGATAGATAGATGATAGATAGATGATAGATAGATAGATGATAGATGATAGATAGATAGATAGATAGATAGATAGATGATAGATGATAGATAGATGATAGATATCTCCACAAGCAATACAACAAAACTCACATTCATATTTCCCTTAAAAGAGAGAAAAGGATGTTTTCTATTACCATAGCCAGGAAAATGACACCAAAAAATGCAATAAAATGGGTCAGGATAGGAAAGGAAGAAACAATATTGTCATTATATGCAGATTATAAACAGAGAAACCTGAAACAATATACAGACAAATTATAAGAATATGAGTTTAACAAAATTGTTAGATATGATGTAAATGTAAAATAATCAATGGCATTTATATTTAAGTCACAAAGAGTTTTAAAAAGCTTCTCCAATAAGTTCATTTATAATAAGAAAGAAAATAACTAATAAATACCCATTAACACATCTAAGGAAAGTGGTGTATCATCTTCACAGAAAAAAATAAAATCTTTGCCGAAAGATCTTAAAGAAGACCTTTTTAAAAATAGAGTAATTGACCACATTCATGGGATGATTACATTTAAAATTTTCAGTTTTTCAAATTAATTGCTTTAAGGCATATCAAAATCATAATACTTGCAGAACTGTCAGAGAACTTTACAAAATGATACTAAAATGTACACAGAAGAGATGACATACTTTCCCTGCAGAGCTTAGCACTTACTCTAAAAATGTAACTAACGTAACATGGGATTAGCAAAAAGATGACAAAGAAATAAATAGAACCGAAAGAATTAGACCTACAAATATATGTAAGTTTTGATATATAACATGACGAATCATTGATCAGTGGGGCAATAATGGTGCTGGAATCTCCAAATGGAAAAAAAAAGAAAGAAAATCATGTAATTACCTCATAACATATCCAAAAACTCAATTCCAGTTGAAATAAGCACTCAAATATAAGAAATAAAATCTTGACACTTGTAGAAGAAAATATAAGAGAGCAAATTTAAGATTTCAAGATAAGGAAAGACTGCCATAAAAAGACACAAAGAACACAAACCATGAAAAAAATGATTGAAGAAATTAAAAGATGAACCAAGAACCAGAGGGAATATATTAGTGGTAGATGTGATGTTCAATACATATCATCAAGGAAGGGTTGATATCTAAACCTCATTTTAATAAATCCTACAAATTAATAAGACAAAAAGCCAATAAAATGTGCAAGTGATATAAAGAAGGATTTTATAGAAGGAATATGAATAAATATATGAAAAGATACTCAACCTCATTAGTAATTAAAAAACTGCAAATGAAAGAGAACCTTATGTGCAACATATTTGCAGAAATGTAAAAACCTGAAAATGTTGCTGAGGATACAGAGCTTGCAAACTTTTATAAAGGACTTTTGGGAATGTAACAGATACAACCTTTGGGGGGAAATTTTATTAACAAAATCAAAGACGTGCATCTAATTATCCACCCACTTAAATCCTACCGATATAAACTACAAGAATTCTGCCACATGTGCATTAGGAGAAAAGTCAGAGAATCATACCAGTATTGATTCTAATAAAAAAAAAATCCAGAAATCACTCAGATGTTCACCAATAAGAGAATAAGCGTGATCTTCATTCAGCAAAACACTTTACATTTGCAAAAATGACAAACTAGAACTGCACTTATCAATATGGATGAATCTCTCAAACAATTTATTAAGCAAAAACATAAACTGCCAAGATGACATTCCATTCATGTAAAGTACAAAAAATATGCAAAACTAGATATAGTGTTTAGAGATAAAAACATATAGTATAAAATCATTACTAAAGGCAACTTGTACAAATTTAAGATTGAGGGTACCACTTTGAGAGGAGGGTAATTATCATAGTATCTCTTATATTTAGATATTTTAGATAATTCATGTTCATTTTTTAAAATCCAAGTCTTTTAAAGCATGTAACAAGATCAATTCAAGATAGCAGATTGGCACAAATGTTCTTATAAATTCCAACATGGCAGGAAAAAAAAACGGTCCTAAGAAAACAATTCAACACTAACTGTAGTCATGAAGAAGAAAGGACGTCATAAAAAAAAACCAGAATAAAGATTTCTAGAAGAGAGAATAATGATGCATCAAACAAACAGAAATCACAGTGAGAAAACTGTCAACCCAAATGGCCTGAAAAAAAGGCAATTGCCAAGGTGAGAGACTTTCTTCCCAAAGGAGCTCCAGAGAAAGCAAGCTGAGTCAGCAAATTCAAAGAGCAGGACAATCCTGGGACAATTAATTAAAAGACCATCAGTCAAGCAGTCCCTACTGTGCCAAAATTGGCTTTTGTTCTCCAAGACAAAAAACAAAGCATCTAGAAATACCGTCATTTACTTCCCAGGATAAAACCTTAAGAATTACTTTCCAAACAAAGGAGAATCTTCCCTGAGAGGGCACTTAGCCTAGATATCCAGGCCAGAGAGAAAAACAAACCAAACTTCCTCAAAGGGCAAGGAGATAACTTAGTAGTATGTAAAGCCCGGAAGTGAAATATACCAAATTTTACCCACAGACTTCAGCCTGTTGTTGTCTATGAACCTCAAAGAAAGCCTTCTATGACCACATATTATTTTCAGATAAAATGTGATATTGGTACAAGACCAAAGCATTAAATTAAAGAATGCACATATTGATATTAATAAAAGACATAATCCACATAGAGGTTTAAATTTTGTAGATCAACATAGCATTCAAAGTTAACACTTTTGGTATATTAGAAGATACTTTCAGAAGTTATAATCAAATTAATATACCTCTACATAAAAACAATAAAGTACCCCAAATACAATTTTAGTCATTTTAATAATAATCAATAAGCTTAAAAGTAGACATATAAATTTTGTATATGGCAGAAATTACACATGTTGCCAATTGTCCTTTGTAATAATTATAAAATTTAAACATGTATTAGGCTTATTTAAAAATCTCAATAAATTCATACAAGTGATATTTAAATACACTGGTAAAATTCTCAGATTAACAACAGAAAGCTGGCCAGAAAATTTCTAAAGCTACCGTAACTGATAGCAAAACAGGAGGAGAAAAGCATGAAAAAGTCTCAGAATATCCATTTTGTGTTTGTATGAAATTCCTAAAAAACATATTAGCAACAATCCAACAGTTTCTTAACAAAATAATACATCACAGCTTTAAATGAGTTATCCAAGAATGCAAAATTTTATATATATTTATACATATGTATCTATATATACATTTTATATATGTGTGTGTATATATATACATATATATATATATAATTGATGCCAAAATAAATTAGCAAAAACTTAACACCTATTCCTGATGTTGACCATACTAAGCTAGGAATGGAAGGCAACTTCCTCAACTTGAAAAATATATGCCCCCACCTCCATAGCAAAATATTAGGTACATTCCATTAAAGTCATAAAAGAAAAGAATACCTACTACTACAATTACTGTTCTCCATTGGTTTAGATATCCTAGCCAATGAAATAAGACAATAAAACATGAAGAATAAATATGGAAATAAAAGAGGAAAAAAGTTAATATTTGTTGATGATACTATTGCTTACCTAGACTGTCCAAGAAAATGTACAGAAAACTTTAGAGTAAAAATCTTCAATCAAGTGGCCAACTAAAGAACAATTAAAAAAAAAAGCTCTTCAATATATTATTAGTAACCAATTTAAAAATATTCATAAATCTCAGAGGGGACCAGTCATGCACTCCCCCTCTCAAAAAACCTACCAAATCAAGGGGAAAAAATGTCCACCTGAGGCATATCATTTTGATTTAAGAATACCCAGGATGAAACAAAAAAGATTTTAAACTTTTCCAGAGAGAATGAAAGGGGCCACCTACAAATGATTCAAATGATTTGAAATGAGAATGGCATCAGACTTTAAAAAACAACATTGGAAGCTATAAGATAATAAAGCAATGTCTTTAAAACTCCAAGGCATAAAGGATTCCAAATTGAATGCTATCCTCAGTTCAACTATCAAAAAATTATGAGGCAAGAACTTTCAGTCATCCAAAGTCTCCGAAAAAAAATTTAAAGGAAGCTAACTGAGAATGCTTCAAAATAAAGGACTAGCCCAAGGAAGAGAAGTCCTAGTGGACAGAAGTAAAAGGCATTCCCAGATGATGGTGAAGGAAAGCCCGTGGATGGCAGCTACACTGTAGAACTAGAGAACAGAATGGAACCAGAGTTAGAGGGCTCCAGAAGGAATGTGTCCAAGAGAAAGGAAATCAAACTAATATTAACTAACCGATGTGTTTGCTTTATTGAGAGGAGTTTCACATATTTGGCTGTAAGTGTAGGAGATTTATAAAAAACTAGGCAGAGAAAAATAAGAATTATTTACTAGAATAAGGACAAAAATGTTGTATAAGAGTGGAAACAAAGTTACAGAATGTAATACAGCTCATGTGAAAAATATTAGCATAGTCATAATGATGTGTCTGAATAGTGAATTAACTTAAAATGTCAAATAACTGTAATGGGGTGCGAAGGAGAGGGACCAGGTAAGAAAGTGAAATTCTTATCACACTGGGTAGAAAGTAAATATGAAAGAGAATCCTAACCAATGAACAATGACAATAAAATCTTACCAGTAAAGCATGATATTTAGAAACAGATATATATAGCCAAAGAAACTGCTAAAAATATTGAAAATTCTTGTTTCTGGGGGTGGGAACTGGAGTGCAGTAGTGTTGATCCAGAGGTAGACTGGTAAATGTCTAAAATTATGTTCTCTGGGGAAAAAAAACCCAAACCCTAATTTGTAGCATGTGCCAATTTCCGTGGCACTCCCGCCAAGGCTGATTAAAGCTATCAATGTGTCATCCCTGAGCACAAAGTTGCGAAGAGACCCATACAACTGTCTCCAGCACATCAGTGTTCCAGATCCAAGGACAGGTATTTTGTACTACTTGATGTTAAAACTTTGTACATGTATTACTTCAAAAAATACTTAAATACATTAGTTGGTTCAATTGCTTAAAATTTTTAAAATGATATTCCTTACATACCACATATGGGCACTGGGTGTTATGCACAACTACTGAATCTTTGAACGCTACAACAAAAACTTATGATGTACTATATGCTGGCTAACGGAACATAATAAAATATATATCTACATATATATATATACACACATATATGTGGATACATATATGTATATATAAAGCATTCTTTGTAAATTAAAACAAAAACAAAAACAAATTTTAAATGATAATAATGATACCCATATTACAAATAATAAAAAATTATCAAATGCCTAGGAATAGATGCAATTGGAAATGTTAAGGATCCATACCAAGAAAATTAGAAAACCTAACTAACAGTATTTAAAGGCCAAAAAAGAGGAGCACCTGGGTGGCATAGTTGTTAAGAATCTGCTTTAGGCTCAGGTCATGATCCCAGCGTTCTGGGATCAAGCCCCACATCGGGCTCCCTGCTCAGTGGGAAGCCTGCTTCTCCTTCTTGCACTCCCCCTGCTTGTGTTCCCTCTCTCACTGCCTCTCTCTCTGTCAAATGAATAAATAAAATCTTCAAAAAATAAAAATAAAATAAAGGCCAAAAAAGAGACTTTTTCTTACCTAGCAGATTCCATATAATTAAAATGTCAAAGCTTCACTAATTGTTTAATTAATTGAAACCTTAATCTAATCTAAATAGGCTTTTTAATAGAATTTTATAAGCAGATTCTAAATATAATCTAAAAGAGTGAGAATTACGGGCACCTGGGTGGCGCAGTTGGTTGGGCGCAGACTCTTGATTTTGGCTCAGGTGGTGATCTCAGGGTCATTGGGTCTAGCCCCGAGTTGGGCTCCTCGCTCAGCAAAGAGCCTGCTTGGGTTTCTCTCTTTCCCTCTGCCTCTCCCTGTCCCCCTTCCTCTCTCTCTCTCAAATAAATAATAAAACTTTATAATAAATAAAGAACAAGAATTCTATGAGATTACCACTTAAAAAAAGAATAAAGAATAAAGAGTGAGCACCTGCCGTACTATGTTGAAATACACCATAAAGCCATATTCATTTAAAGATGTTATTGGCATAGGCCACAGAAATATACAATACTAATAAATGAAGTACTCACGTGAGTGGGGAGAAATTGGACTGCTCAAAATTACATGAGCAATGGATATTCTTATAGAGAAAATATTAAGTTGAATTATTAATTTAGACTTCTTTGTGATATACTAAAAAAATCAACTGCAGATAAAAATCTAGACTTTTTTTTTAAACTTTAGAAGCAGTTAAAATACAGATTTGTCTTTAAATTTGAAGTTTAATAGATCTTCCTAAATTAGATATAAAAGCCAGAGGCCTTATAGGAAAAGACACACTGAAATAAATAGTAATAATTTCTAGGGACTAATATATAATAATCAAAAATTAAAAGGCAAATAACATCAGGAGTAAGGATTTGCTATATACATTATTAATCAATATCTATATAAAAAATTTCTATAAATCAATGAGAAAGACACAAATAATTGAATAAAAAGTAGTCAAAGCACAAGACCAAACAATTCACAGAAGCTAGGTAAATAGCCAATAACATATTAAAAATNGTTTCTATAAATCAATGAGAAAAACACAAATTAATAATTTCTAGGGACTAATATATAATAATCAAAAATTAAAAGGCAAATAACATCAGGAGTAAGGATTTGCTATATACATTATTAATCAATATCTATATAAAAAATTTCTATAAATCAATGAGAAAGACACAAATAATTGAATAAAAAGTAGTCAAAGCACAAGACCAAACAATTCACAGAAGCTAGGTAAATAGCCAATAACATATTAAAAATATGCTCAACTTCACTAATAATTAGGAAAAATGCCTAAGGAAATGATAGAGATACAATGTTTTACCTAAAAAATCGGCAAAAATTAAAAAGCATGTAGAACAACAGTCTCTTTTTTTGCACTGCTGGTAGTAATCCAAATTGATACAACTGTTTGGAAAACAATTTAGCAATATCTATCTAAAGTGAAGGATCATGCCTTTTGTCATAGTGTCTGGGGTCAAGGTGTGAAAGTCTGTTGACTGCTAGGCCTAATTTAGCAGATGATTCCTTGTATCTCCATTTGCCCGTATATGTGTAGTTATCAGACTATTCTTTTTTCCCAAATTAAACAAGTTCTAGACAGGTCTAAAGTTTGATAATGTGATATTATCAAAGTCAGAGCCCTCAAACTATTAACACCATCATTAATTAGTTACTAGAGGTTTCATTTTTAGTTTATATGAAATATTTTAATAATTACATGATTATTTTTATGTATATGTAGCACTGACAGAAGGAAGAATGTCAATAGCTATCAGTTATTGATAGCTTGCTCCACACTCTATGCATATTTCATTTCGTAATTTCAATGCTTTCTTGAGATAAGTATTATTATCCTCAATTTGGAGATGAGGTTTAGAGAGGTTAAGTAACCTGTCCAAAGTCACACAGCAAGTTAGTAATTCAAGTACAGACCTGACCATCTCCAAAGATCCCAACTTCTATGTTAACGATTGAAAAATAAGAACAGTAAATTAATTGCAAACAGTCAAAAATAATGCAGTCAAGCATGGTTATAATTATGAATTTTTATTGCACAGAATTAACTACAGGATTCAGTGGTAAAATCACACTATTGAAACATTAAAAAATAATCATTCATTGAATTAATATTGCAGCACGATACAGACAGAGCAAAGGAGTTTTTAATGTGTTGTTCTCTCTCGTCTTAACAACCTCTCAAAGTGTCTGTTACCTAGCCAAAAAACGTAACTATTTATGAAAAATATGATACAAAAATCAGTCCTTAAATAAGGCATTTGTTCATTTTCCCAATCCTCCTTTAAATGTTCCCCCTGTAGATTATGACTTCTCAATATAACATCTCTTAAGTAATTCCTCGGTTTGCTGATATATTTAAAATAAAAATAAAAATAGCACCAGCCACGGCTAGTATGCAAGCCTGTAGAGTTTTCCTAGCACCAGGAGGATTCTAACTCTCTCCAGCGATCGCTGGTCCACAGTGAATGCAAGCATTTACAGACAGGTGATCCCTCTGCTTTTTCTAATACGTCCAAGACAATGAGGTGTGTAGTGCCAATTCAGGTTCCTAGCTGTATGACGCGGTTGTCGAGGTGTTTGTTTGCTTTTATTAGTCCACTGTAGATATTGGCTCTCCTCCCAGATTTTCTGCTTTGTTTTCCTAGCTCATGCTTGTTTGGACCATCTGCTTCACTAGATCAGCATTCTCCTCTCCAGGTTCTTCATCTCCATCGCTACAAGTTGGAGTCTTTTTTGTTTTCCTCCCAAGTAACGGCTACCTGAACCTTATCCATTTTTATATTCAATTCTCCAATTTTCTTCAGCAGACTTTTCATTTTTTGGAGAAGACTGTCTTATTTAATGTGATAGTCTAGAATGGGTTTTCTATTCCAGGTATGGGCTGACTTTATTCAATGCATTTTTTTAACCCAGTATTACGGTTAAAATAAATTCCTTTGATTTGCCTTATATCATGTCACTGGAGTCCCTCCTATTAATATATTTACCCAGTTGGATAACATATTTCTTTTCAGTCTTAAACCACATAGCCAAAAGAAATACCAATCTCTATTTTAGCAACAAATTCAACAGAACCAAAAAGCATGTAAGGCACTGTGAGTTCAATCCACACGTTAATAAAGGCTAGAGTAGTTCAAAGCCTGAAAGATAACTAAGGCACAAGATCTAAACAAAAAGGAGCCATTAGAGCAGCAGATCAATTTGCGGCAAAAGCAGGCTAACCAGGGACAGTCCAGCCTCACTGACCAGACCAGGAAACGAGTCCGTCCCAACAACAGTGAAGGGGAGGGACATGAGGTGTGAAGGACATGGTTTTAAGGGATCATGCACAGAGACAGAGGTCTTGGAAGTTTCTTAGGGTTTTTTGTGTAAAATCTGGCTACATGTCTGTGGTCTGTGCCAAGGCTCTGCTTCCTAAAAAGAGGGTAAACCAAAGTAGTTCAAAAAACCATTGGAGTACCATACACAAGGTTCCAATGGAGAGGAAGCCAGGCTGTTCAAATAGAGCTGTAACACAAAGTAAGGTTATGCTCATAAAATCAAAGCCATAGCCCTAGTTCTGGGACTTGAGACTATATGAACAAAGCTAGCCTCTTATTGAACCTTTAGTTATTACTAAGATTCTAACATTTCACTTATTGTAGGATCCAAAGGCCTTAGAGTCTGATGGATTGAGTCCTCAGTTGGGCCTAAGCAGCCCAAACTAAGAGAAGATGAATGATGCAGATCAGAACACCAAACAGGTCACTATTTAGAGGCCTATACAAATCTGATTTGAGGATTCAAGCTAGAGGTGGAATATGCCAACACTGAACATATGTTCAAATATGGGACTTGTTCTTTATGCCTGTGGCAGACATCATAATTCAATCATAGCATGCTTTCCCACCAAATGCATTCTCTTCATTTGAGATGAAGCCTGTAATTGGTGTCACAATCATAATTGATTGCAACTGGCATTCCATTGGAAGTGAAATCAATTTGCTATCCTTGGTTTGCCCTTTTCTTTTTAATCCTTTGCTGTTAGGTTTTTATGGAAAAATTCAAAGGAATATCATTATCTCCAGTAGGCAGATGTAGTTCCTTTACCTATTAATATGGGGAGAAGGTGGCTGGAAAACATCAGAAGTGCTATTGGAAATTCTGCTGACTGATGAGTACTTTTGCAGGCCAAAAAGTATTTTTTCAGATCTTATCTACAAGACAGTTGTACAGATAAATTTCTTTAAATATTCCCATAGTGTCCTGAGTTAAACTTTTGTTTAAAAGAAACACAGAGACAAACACAAGGAGATTTCACTTACATTTACTCAAATATCCCAAAGGGCTATAGCCGGAGTTTGGCTATTGAGAGAAAGAGTCTCCTGAGTCTATAAGCTCAAACACAATCCTTTTCAGGGTGTAAATGAAGCTGGGCACAATTAGGCAGAAAACGTATCTTTAAAGGAAAAAGAAAGTCTTTGCAGGCTGCAGTCCAACTTCAATAAAAAATAAAAGAGAAAGAAAAGTCTTACCCTTGGATAAAGTGACCTTCAGCAGATATAAGTAAAAAACAGTTTTTAAGTTTCATATTCCTTGGATTCTCTCTCTGTATCTCAAAGAATCATACTTTTTAATATGGATGAGATAAAATTAAAACACATTTTATTTTTTATTTAAAAAAATTTTTAAGATTTTATCCATTCGTTAAGAGAGAGAGTGTGCTCGTGTGTGCGTGATCAGGGGGAAGGGCAGAGGGAAGGTGAGAGAGAATCTGAAGCAGACTCCTCTCTTGGAGTGTGGGGCCCCACACAGGACCCAAATCCACGGCCCTGAGATCATGACCTGAGCTGAAAACAAGTCAGAGGCCCAAATGACTCAGCCACCCAGGTGTCCCAATTAATACATATTTTAAAACTCTACCAGTTAATTGAAACAACTGGGCAACCTGTGCAGTTGCAATTGTAGATATCCTAAACTCAGTTGGGCAATATTTTAATTGTTTCCACAAGGTGCTGATTTTTTTTATATATTTTACTTTACTTATTTAAATACTACAAATAAATTCAGACCCAGTGTTGCTACATTCTCCAACATTTTAGTAGATAATTGAGTAATGGTTCTTCATCCAAATTATTTATCTTAATACATCCTTATTTTCTTGTTTTTATGACCATGGCTTTGCCCTTAAGATTTAACAGTGGTCTTCATAATAGGGGAAGTTCCAGAAACCAATTACTAAGATCTTGTAGAATTTAACAGAATAATTCAAATGGTGCCCAAGAGATTCAGTGTATTTATAACACCAAAAAGAGAAAGATAAAAAAAGAAACTTGAAAGAAACTCCAAAGTTCTTTTGAGTTCAATAGCTGTCTAACTAAATAAAATGTGATGTGAGATTTTAGGGCAAAAGGCAGCGAAGACTGTTGTGTATTAGTTCTTAAAGAATTGTACCTTCAGCCTGCTAATAGCTGTCATTCTCATAACCTTTGAAGAAATACAAATAGCACCCAGGCTCTGAATTTACCTCTACCTCAGTGATATAGCACTTTTTTTCCTATTTGCAAGTCTTACTCAGCACTTTAGGTTACCTCTTGAAAAACTGCCTACTGGTTGAATGCTTATGATAGATAAGACTTCTAGACTGCTTTTGACAAAAATGATTGCAGATCACTATTTTAACAAATCCCCAATATTAGAACTACATCGTCAAAATATTGTTTGTGCTACCTGAAAATATATTGATGGTAGGAGCAAAAGAGTCATTGCTACATGTGATAGAAAGTTACATAGAAATTATTCAGTATTCAAGCACTTCAAAAACGCCTGGTGAAGGAGTTGGAATTTCTAAATTCTGGAGTTCTCAAATATTTAGCCGTGAGAAAATTATCAGAGATTTGGGCCAAAGATGATCTCTCTCTGTCAGCTTGCTTTCCTATTAGGTAAGCAAATAAATATAAACCCTATCATTTCCTGAGCCATTCCCATCGCAAAACAAATTACATAGTAACAGGGAAGCAGCTCTCTTTGGAAATAAACATTCTGGACAATTTCTATAATGCAGATAACTGCAGAAGAAAGATTTGACTCCAAAAAATTTCATTCTTATTACTTTTAAAATTAATGCAGATGTGCCCATGTCATGGCCCTGAAACACTCAGACAAGTGTAATAGCAAAACAAACTTTCTCTGACCCCCCAAAATGGAAAAATAAACATAAGTTACCAGGAGATAGATTTCAGCCTAACATCAAACTCAACTTTCAAACAATCAGAATTGTCCTATAATGGCTTCGTTATGGGGAGAAATACCTATTTACAGATGCTCTTAAAAACTTTTTAAGAAATAAGGTAACTGGGCCCAGCATATAACCTAAAAGTTCAGATTCTTAAGCATGTACTTGAGCAAAAAAAGAGAAACATATTTATCTTTTGTCAACCTGACAAACCACTTCCATTAGTAGGCCTCATTTTTTTCATCTACAAAAAGAAGGTTCAAGGAGTGCCTGCGTAGCTCAGTTGGTTAAGTGTCTGCCTTCAGTTCAGGTCATGATCCTGGGATCCTGGGATCCTGGAATCCAGCCCCTGAGTGGGGCTCCCTGCTCAGTCTGCTTCTCTCTCTCTCCTTCTGTCCCTTCCCCCACCACTCTCTTTCTCTCAAGTAAATAAAATCTTTAAAAAAAGAAGAAGAAGAAGAAGAAGAGGGTTCAAACAAAACAGTAATTGTCAAGTATGTGCATTGTTGTCAGCTCACACAGGGCCAGCTTGATGAGCCATGGACCTTATAAAATTACAACTCCTTTCCTCAGTTCCTATGGGTAATTGGCTGGAAATCTGTTTTTACAAATTACTGAAAGCTACTAAATATCCTCTTGAATGGTTTATTAAATGTTTCTAGAGTTTGGAATTCATAAACAAATGTTGGTACATTACTAGAGCTTACTGAGGCTGAAATTAAGTATTCTATTAAATTTGGTTGTCACACAGCACTGGGGTACAATGTGGATATGCTTTCATAGTCTCACAATTTTTGGGAAGGAAGCTTTGTTGCAGATCATAAGCAGGAATGTCTTGAATTGACTGCAGCTTTCACTTGCTGTTATTCTTATTTTAATAATACATTATGATTACATTAACTTCATCACTATTAATTGAGTTCATGTGAGTTGTTGGGTTGCATGTGGAAGTGCATGGATTCATCATTGATAATGTCTGTAAAATACCATTAACTAGTCTTCCACATACTAGACACATGAGTCCATGGCAATTTGAAAAAGAATCAGCCATACTTCTATGGCCAAAGTGATGTAATATTGCACAGAGCAGTAAAGAAGCTTCCCCAAAATATATCTGCTATGTTTCCTTTTCATCAGTAGGTACTTGTCTACTAGAATGATCAACTAAATAGAGTATGTCCCAAAAAAATTATAGAAAAGTATATTAAAAATCTAACAAACTGAAAGATTTCTAGGAGCCTTCAGAGCTCAACTTTTTAATTCCAATTCTAAACCATGGAAATCCTTCTCATGTTCAGAAGGGAGATTTGAGAGTGAGTTAACACCATGAGCTACTTGAAGCCTCAAAGTAGCCAGAAGGGAAGCTTTCAGAGAAAAAGATCCAAAGACACAAAGACACAGAGTTATAGATAAGACTTATAGGTAAACAGGTAAACAACAGAATCAAGAACAGTAATACACAAGTAAATAGCAATCTTGATAGAGAAAATACTATTGAATGAGGTGTGAGATGTTTCATATCTTAAATCTTGCTTCAAGCTAAAATTCTTTGCTTAGTCATCATAAAGAGATTATCTTAATTCAATATATTTATTTTAAACGAAGAGATTAGTTTGTAGGCAAAAAATTCAATTATGAGTAAATCCCTCTTCCCCAACCACCAGTCCCTGAAGAAACAAAGAAGTACAAGGCAATTTTCAAGCTTGCCACAGCCATCTGATGGCAACTCCCTGAATGAAAGTATAAGGTCTCAGAGCTTACATGAGTCTCTTTATCAGTATTGTCGGTATCTCAGGGCTCACTAAAGAATATCCTACAACGTACACACATATAACAGTGTTCTTTGTCAGACGAGGGGACTGAAGCCATGTGTGCTATGAAAGATGTAATAACCATCTTTATCAAATATATTTGAAATAATGTAAAGACATACTAAAAATAAGGATTACGGTTCTCAGCTTCAGGTCTTGACAACAATTATAAGGTATAACTTGCTTCTAAGAAGAAAACATTAGAAAAGAATGGAATAGAATTAAAACGAGTTACTACCTGGAATATGCAATAATCCACGGCCCTGTGGATGTTGACCATAGTACTTTTGAATAACTTAACATCGGGATGAGTGAAATTGTTAAATTGTTTGTGTGTGGTAATTTCATGGACACACTACTGACAAAACAACAAATCAAAGCAAAGCAATTGAAAGTAAAAAAGTTGAAATAACACTAATTCTGTTAATAATGGTATGCTGGAAAAAAATCCCTGCATTTGTACTCTAAAACAATAAGATGAAGTCAAATTATGCATAATCTTCAATCATTTGACTTTGTTTGGATCATTAACAACACAGGCAAAAAGAGAACTGAAAAATTCAAGACTTATAAAAATTAGTTCAATATTTTTAATTAGATTGAGCATATTTCTTTTGCTGGTAAAATGACAACTTACTGAGAACATTAATGGATTTTATTACCTATGTTTATATAATATTTTTATAAATATCACCCTGAAATGTCTGGTTCTATTTTAGTTCTGTTAATATCTTCCTCAAAATATACATTTGTTGTTGTTTTCTTTGGTCAAATCTTGGAGCACTCATGGGGATGCACTGCATTTGGAACAACATCCAGTACTAGGTGCAAAATGCAGCATTAAATGTTTTGAGAATAGTGAGTAATTACAACACACTGTACAATTTTAATGCTTCAATGGGCTTTTCGTTCAGTATTGAATTGATTTTAACTCAACTCTTATAATTTTAGAAAGTTTCTTAGTAGGAATGACTTTCTATGTGAAGTCTCTTAATGAGCACAGGGCCCAGCACTATAATGTCACTCTCTAACTGAATCTATTATAATAATATTGTGTCAATATGACGCTACTGAACTACCATCAGTAAGACGTACAACGTGAGTTGTTCTAGAGAAGTTCATAGTATATTTTTTTTTCTAAGACCTAGGGATAAAATGTGGGGAAGGAAATATTCATCAACCCATCCATCTTGGCTTCCTTAGCACACTACAGTCAAATCAGGAAAAGAGCTATATAAATTTAAGGCCATTATATAGGTTATTCAGGCCAAAAATGCCTAATTCTCAGGGAGAAAGGGTTGTAGGACTTAAATTATCCACAGTGACAGCCTAAGCTGATAAATGTACCAGATAATTTCTAAACTCTCCACTTCTCTTTGTCTGTGTAGCTACAACTGTGTTTAGAGAGTCTCACACATGGCTTTAAATTGACTCATTTGTAATATACGGCAGATTATACTTTCATTTATTACTGGGTGTTGCTCTGCACTGTATCATAACTTCAGCCTTTGGACAGCAATCTGAACATTTTTCACCAGTGGCCTCTACTTTATAGAAAGTACTATGTAGTTATTACCTACAAATATAAAAAACAATTTCAGTAATTTCAATGAATTATCCACATAACAGCTCATAGTATTATTTTAACACAACAAAGTTAAAATGAGTTTGCATTATTTTTAACTAGCTATGAAAATCTATCCAAAGATTTTAAATGAAATGATACCTACTTCAACTGCACAGAAGTTATTATAAGCCTTATATCAGAAAGTACTCATTACGGTTCCTTCTAATTCAACTTTTTTTTTTAGCAATTATAAATTGGCTATCATTTCCAAAAGTTGACCTCAGTTCAAAAATAAACTTTCCAAAGTAATCAAACCTATTGTCAATATCCATGCATCATAATCTTCAAAACTCTTACCTTTTTTTTTTAAACTGGAGGCTTTTGTATGTAAAAGGAATGCTTAAGAAATAATCGTTGCATAATGTTTTCTGTTTCCATATTGGATTTTCATAAATATCTGATTAAAATTTTTGTCTGTGATCATAAAATTCTACAATCATGTTGATAAATAATAACCTTAGAATCCTTTTGATAAAGCAACAGTATTTCTGAAATAGAACCTCGTGCACTTGAAGATTTGCATTAGTTCACTGCTTAGTTCTTTTACTTTATCTTCCCCAAAACAGCACGAAGCTATTAGAATGGCTTACTAGATTTATCTTAAATTTTGCCAAGAATTAGAATGCATGTGGCCTTGACCAATCTCATTAGCCTAATGATAGTGAGATCTATGAGGCTTTTGTCATCCTACCCCATATGGGGTCTGGCTTCAAGGGAAAATGCAGCCATCATAAAATAACCTCAGCGGATAACAACTGCACCACAGTCTGTTCTAACCAAGCCATCCAATCTCTGCTAAATTTACACATTCTTTTTCCAAACTTAGGTTCTTTGTTTATTCAGAAAATATTTCTTTTTTTTCTTCCTTTTTTAAATATATCAATCTTTATGTATATCAATCAGGAACATACTTGAGTCTTCCTGAAGATAATGTATACATCGTTTCTAGTGCATGAATAGAATCCCTGCTTTCGTACCCCATCCTCCTCTTTCTTTACACATTCGCAAAAAGGGCTCATTTAAATCAGAGGAAATGAAAGTTCTAGCCTAACTAGTAAATTTTTTTTCAATCAGAAATGACATTATTGCCACTGGTTTTCCTCTTTAAAAAAAAAGTTTGTTTCAGGGTTTGAGTTATTTTTCCTCTCTTCTCTTCTCTCTTTTCTGTTTTATTTATGATGATTCTTCTGACCTTAAATTAGCAAAGAACTATGAATACATGCTCCCAACGTTCCCTACATCGTTGACTCACTAAGAACCAAGTACTTGTGTAGAATATCACTGAAATTTTGTCTGAATATAGATGACATTAACTCTAACACATTAGTGACGTTTTTATTTGCACCTTTTCATCTCATTTCTCTGCGAAAACCTTTTGAGAAAATATTCTCAAGTTGCCAAGTCATCCATATATTCTCCCTTTATGTTTCCCTTACTTTGATTCAGGGGTAAAAAATCATATCCATTATAATAAAGAGTAATAATAACTTCTGAACACTATAATAATTCTAGTTGTCATAATCTTCTCTCATTTTGACTTTGGCAATTATTCTTATATATATCCAACATAACTGATCCAATCTGGACATCACTTCTTCCTGTCCTTCTCTTTTTAAAAAAATACTTTATACCCACACCGTGCCTTTCATCTAAAGATCTCAAAGTGGTTCTTTTTCTCTCATATTCCTTTATATTCTCTAGGGAACCAAAGAGGCTATTATTATTATTATTATTATTATTATTATTGCTCTAGCTTTCTTTTCTGGGTGAATTCTGGTCTGGTTGCTGAGAAGCATGGATTTGAACACACTCTCTAGCAGCTTCCACTTTTAAAACTTCCACTTTTAAAATGGTTATTCTTTTTAATCCATTGAAGTGCATTTGACTATCATTTTTAAAAATCTTTTTTTTTAAGTCAAAATGCAACTCTCTGGAAACCAATGAATCTCATTGCCACGGTATGGTAGGTTCTCTTGCTTCAAGATCTATAATCATTTCTTCAGTGTCAGTAATAAAATGCTTCAGTAACCTCTCCCAGCCCCTTGGCAATCTGCCTACTAGTGTCAGGCCACTCTCCCCTGTAATCCTGCTACTCAAAGAGCCAGGAATGACGGTGCTGCTGCCACGGTGATTTGGAGCATTGGAGGCCTGGAAGTCTTTTCTGTGTTTTATATAAGATATTAGCTGAAGAATGTATATTGCATAATAAGTTTATTTCATTGCCAGCTTCCCCTGAGACTCTCTTCCCCTCCCGTATCTACTTGCTTATCAACATACGACCTTTATTTCTAGATAAACACGTAGTTTCTGGTCCTGCTTCATTTCATCCAATGAACATTCCCTTGTTACCTTACCCAAGATCACACATGAGTCCCCAGCTACCCAATTATAGTTGTTGGGACACTAAGTATACATGAAAATTTGCATGAATCAGCAATTTTATTCTTCCTTCCAGGCAGGCCAATTCACCTAAATATGTATTAATCATATACTATGTACAAAGCACTGGGCAAGGTACTGGAATACGATGATTAAGAAAATCCTACTCATGTTCTCAAGGAGCCCATTATCTAATGGAGATAACATACATAAAAGGAAATATAAACAAGATGGGAGGTGTAGAGTGAGAAGTGTTACAGGATATTAAGAGGATGTACAGAAAGACCCCTAGTCCAGTTGAGGAAGGCAGTGAGGAGGTGAGGAAAGCTACGCAGAGAAAAAGAAAGCCTGAGCAGAGTTATACAAGATGAAAAGAAATTAAGTGGGCAGAGTGTGGGAAAAGCATCCCAAGAATAAGGGAAGTATTAATAATGGCTTAGGGATGATAAACACCACATTGCACCTGGGGAATTACTAGTTTGCTGTTATTAAAACCAAAAATCTGAGAGGAGTATGACAGTAGGAAGAATGGGAGACATAATTGTGAATCTGATCTTGAAGAGTCGCATGTAGCACTTTGAACTTGCAAAATGGATAATTAAAGAGCACTTTAGTTTTGTATGACCTGAAGCCTCAAACCTGAGTGTAATACTAGTTTGCCACAAAGTACTGGCAAAGTGTATTAATAAAACCTCCTTTATCAGTCATTGTAAAGAGTCATTTAAATAAAAAAGATAGCAACCCAAGTGCTTGCTCAGGAGTCCACCAGGGCAGTGAAAACGTCCTGGGGACCAAGCTGGGTGGGGCAAGTTACCCTCAGCAGAAAGAAGGACCTGGAGTAGGGCAAGTATTAGAAGTCGCCAAAAAGAAAGTAAACCACATGGTAATGAGTATATTCCTTTGAAATGTCGTATTCATGGTCCATGAAATTCAACAAAATTGTAGGTTATATCAGAGACAAGGACCCAAAGTTGTGTGACCCATTATGCATGTCCTACCATACTGCACCACACCCAGTATGATGTAGATGCTAGCACTTCCCTTCCCTCAAGTTTCTCCCTCTTTTCAGGACTGACTTTCCTCATCAGGTAAATGCATTCTTTGCTTGCCAGTCAAGTCTGGTATGCTTAAAAGAGAAAGGTTCCTTAGCAAAAGGTGAAGAAAATATGGATCTCCACCAAACATGAGAAATAACAGCACCCTGTATTTCCTATAGGATCACTTAACCAACCAGGAGAAAAACAGTGTCCATATATCACGAATAAGATAACTGATTCACAGACCAAAAGATTATGCAACTAACTGAAGGTCATAGAGAATATCAGTCATCTCAAGATCAGAGCCCAGGCCTCTGACTCATGGTTTAAAATCCCTCAGTATGTCACTTATCTAATGGAATGCTGTGGGTTAATCTACAACTGCACTTTGCCAAAATCCTTTCCAAAAATCTTTAGTTTGACATTGATCTAGGATAGCAGATGATGCTTGGATCATAAGGAAGATTTCTGACTTTTTATCTCTTTTTGTGATAACAAAGATCTGAAAGCTTTGTTAAGAAAACTGGTTATGAGCCAGTTTCTGTTCAAGTCTCTGGTAAGTGTTCTGAGAAATAGGGAACCGTAGAGTTAAAAGGAGGGAGTTAGTAGATTTCTAAGGCAATGCTATCCTCTTCAGAAGATCTGTAATTCATGTATTTTATAGTCTACTTGACACTGTGTTCCACAGCATTTCTTCTAGTCCCTGAGAGCTGTAACACCAGTTAATTGACCAGGAAAGGCATGTATCATTCCAGGTCTGTCATTTAAGTAGAATGGTATTGTCTGCATAATTCTTTTCTGCACATATGGACCTAATAGGATTTAGACAAGTTTATGATGGGGCAGGGAAAACATATTGAGTTTTGAGGAGGTCTTCCCATTAACTTCCTACTAGAAATAGCTACAGATGCATAGCCACCCATGACAGTTCCTTAACTCTTAAAAAAAAAAACTTTAATATTGGAAACATAAAATTAAAACACAGTTTTGCTATTCAATCAAGTCACATTTTGTATCAAAATATTATATGGATATATTTATTAACAACTCCAATAATTTATTATATATCAGTAAGGTTGAAAAAAGAGTAAGATGTTTCTATTCTACATATGGCCTCAATGGCCAACACAATTGTGACACACAGGATTCCTGAAATGACTCTATAATATGGAACTTCAGCTAGTCCTGTCTAAATACTATTTCTTTCCTTAATAGAAAGGCCAATAGAACGTATGTTGGAAGAAATACTGAACAACACTCAGTCCAACCACTTTTTTAGAGAAATAAAAATTGAAGCCCAGGGAAATCTTTTATGAGTTAAGAGAAGGGGGAATGAACCATGAGAGACTGTGGACTCTGGGAAACAAACTGAGGGCTTCAGAGGGGAGGGGGGTAGGGGATTGGGATAGGCCGGTGATGGGTATTAAGGAGGGCACATATTGCATGGTGCACTGGGTGTTATATGCAAGTAATGAATCATGGAACATTGCATCAAAAACTGGGGATGTACTGTATGGTGACTAGTATAACAAAATAAATATTATTTTAAAAAAATAATAAATAAATAAATAAAATTCAAAAAATTCAAAAAAAAGAGTCATGACTTGAATCCAGGTTTTGTTTTTGTTTTGCTTTTTTTTTTATCTCCATACTGCACAGAGGAGCCTTTTTTGACTCAGTTTCTCCTCCTCTTGATGCTGACCTGTGTTTCCCCAATGGACTGTCACACATCCTTATGTAAACCTCTAGCTTGAGTTACAAATGGTCTTTTAAACCTCTTAACTACCTTTTGTTTTTTCACTTTACAATTTTCTTGACTGCTCTATATCTTTTTATTTTGACAACCTTCACTCCTTTGTAAAACTCTATTCATTCATCTGTTCAAAAAGATTTATGGAAGGCCTCCCTTGACTCTCATGTCCTTCCTCAATTTCTCCATATGCCAGTAAGCGATTTCCTTCCGACTTGGCCTGCTCTGTTTGCTTTGCGGGCACCACTTTTTCCTTCCACCACTTAAACATGGGCATTTCTTGAGGCTGTTGTCAGTTTTCCTTTTGAAAACTTCTTTATTCAAAACTTTCATCCAATTCCACAATTTCATCCATCACCCTCTGTGGCTGAATGGCAAAGGGCCATCTCTAGCCCCGATTTCCTCAGGGCCAGAACTTGGGCCACCTTCCTCCAAGCAAGTGTTCAGCAGGAAAGCTCAGATCCACTTGAAACTAACCCCTTCTGAAACTGCATATGCATTCTCCCCCCAGTCTACTTCCTCTGAAAACTTTCCTGCCTCAGTACAAAATGTGATGACATCCCTTCAGCAAGGCCTAATACCAAGACTCATGCTTAAGAGAGAACTCTGATGCTTTGAGTTAAACAAATCACCCAGTGTTACCAATTATCCCTGCACATCTGCTCCTTTTCTCCTCCTACTGCTTCTGCTTTAGGCTCCAAAGCCTGACCTATTTCTCCCACTTCTCTCTGGCTCAATTATTATTATAAAAGTCTTCACCATATAGAAAAATTAAAAGACTAACAGAGTGGGTACAGTTTGTACCCACAAACTAGATTTAAGAATTTTTATTATTATATCGTATTTTCATTTTGTATATCTAAATCTAGATGTAGGAATAGGGATAGAGATAGGGATGAGTGTGGCTATGGGTTTAGGTATAAATATAAATACAGACATAGATATGATGTAGACATAGACATAGATATAAATACAGATATACATATATACATGCACACACATATATGTACACACACATACACACACACATATGCATATATTGTGCCCAGCAATTCTAAAGGGGCAGATAATCATGAGACTTCTCAGCACACATCACACATCTCTTAAGAATATAAACTTCGTTATAGTACCACAATATCGTTATCACAACTAAATATTAACAATAAAACACTAATATTACCTAAAACTCAGTCCACATTCAAATAGCCTCACTCAGTGGCTCCGTTGGTTGAGCATCCAACTCTTGATTTTGGCTCAGGTCATGAACTCAGGGTTGTGAGATCAAGCCCTGCGATGCGCTCCACACTCAGCATGGCGTCTGCTTGAGATTCTCTCTCTCCCTTTCCCTCTGTCCGTCCCCCTGCTCACATTTTCTCTCTCTTTCAAATAAATAAATAAATAAAATCTTTTTTTAAAAAAAGAAAGAAAAAAGTAGCCTGATTCCTCCCCGATGGCTCTTATACCTATTATTTATTTTGTTAAACTATGACTCAATCACAGTTCATAGGTTGAAGTTATATTTGATTATCCTATTCTTTGATCTTTTTACTTCCTTCTTCCTGTTTATTCTTCATAAGAGTTTACTTTGTCTAAGAAAATGCCAGATATGGGGCGCCTGGGTGGCACAGCGGTTAAGCGTCTGCCTTCGGCTCAGGGCGTGATCCCGGCGTTATGGGATCGAGCCCCATATCAGGCTCCTCCACCCTGAGCCTGCTTCTTCCTCTCCCACTCCCCCTGCTTGTGTTCCCTCTCTCGCTGGCTGTCTCTATCTCTGTCAAATAAATAAAAATAAAATCTTTAAAAAAAAAAAAAGAAAGAAAATGCCAGATAACCTAAATTTATCTGATTGTTTCCTTGAAATATCATTTCTCTTTTACCTCTTTCCCCTATAACTTGTAGAGGCTTGGCCTGTTCCAATCACTTTCTAATTGTTCCCCTTTATGCCACCTAATTTTCCCAGTCTTTTATATACCAAATGAATCTTTCTCTCTACTCTCCTTATGCTTTAATTCTTTTGCTAAAAGCTTCCCTGTTCCCAACCCTCTGCACCAACCCCTCCCTACCACCATTCCTCCTGCATCATAAAATCCAGACCCTTTAGTTTTCCTTTTAAGAGCTCCTCAAGCTGGTCCTGACCCACTTCTGTGGTTTCATCCCTGTGCTGCTCCCCTTTTTAAATACTGATTTCAGACAAACTATTTCTTGGAGTACACAGTGTATTTCCCTATCTCTCTACTTTTACACTTCCTGATTTCAGGACATTGTCACCTCTTCAAGTCCTACTTTCAAAAACCTAGTTCAAATACTTCCTTAATGAAGCTTCTTCTCCAGACCACTCTAGTGCCTACAATTATTTTTTTCTTCTGAACTCATAGTCCTTAATATGCATGTGTTATCATTCATTTGGCAATTAGTTAAATGTCCTGTCCCACAACAGTTGTTTAATGTTTTCTCATAGATTACTCATCATCAAACTATTTAGCCTTTTATGTACTCTTGTATAACTTTCCACCTTGTCCCTCAACCATATTTTAAGTTCCATTAGTGTACAGTACACACAAAGGCCTTTTTAAGTTGATGCATATATTCTCCTAATAATAGGTACTCAATAAATACGTGTTATCTGACTTACTGATAGACCCTAGAAAAAAATAACAAGACAAATGAGAAATCCAAACTTACAGTTTGGAAAAGGCTTAACCTCTGTCAAATCATCACTAACATTCAATAATTACTTTGAATTTTCATATCTAGTAATAAATCCAAATGCCTAATTTCAGAGATATACCCTTCAGCCATTGTTGACCTAAAGTAGTGGGAAAGAACTGGACTTTAAGGGGCCTGAATCCAAGTCGCAGCTCTGCCCACACTAACTACACGCCCTTTGTAGGCAAGGTATTTAATTACTTTTACTCTCAGTCTTATTGTCTGTATAGTGGGAATAATGACACTTACCTTCCCAGCTTGTTGGGGGAAAAAATGAAATAATAATGACACAAGTACATACACTCAATCTCTAGATACTGTGATGTTCTCAAGAATTGTTCGTTGAATCTAATTTCTGAGATTTCACTCTCTTGCTTGAAGTGTAGAAGAAACAACGAATCTCACGTTAAAATAGAGGCTCTTCAAATGCTTGAAATCGAGTCATTCGAAGAATCTGTAGATAGTAACTCTGAATATTAAACTTACCAAAAATATGAATACTCACTGAGCCATGCAGAACACTATCATCAACTTGCTTGTGCAAAGTGACTGCTCCGCTCATCTTAGAGAGGAGAGAGAAGTTCATGAGCAGAGAAACTGCATGAATTTCAGGGGCAGACTGACCTGGGTTTGTTCTGTCTTAACCACCTACAGGCTTGATAAACACATACAACTCTGCATAAGATGTAGACAACAATAATATCTACTTCAAAAGTACTGATATTAAGTGAGATAATCCCTATGAAATGTTTAACCTAATGCCATGTGTGTGTAAGTGCTCAAAAGGGTTGTTGTGATGTTGTTTCTCAAAACAAACTCTAAGCAAAGTTCGTCGTTCCAAAGTTGTTCTCAAAAGTAATGCTAGACGGAAATTTCCAAGCTATTTTTTCTCATACCCTCCTCCTCTGCCACAGCCTGCCCTGTCGAGTCACTACCTTCCTCACTCAACATTCTCTCCCATCTCTGAGTCCTTGAATGTGCTGTGCTTCAGCTCCTGGAGAAACTTCTTCCTCTTCATCTGCCCAAATCCTAAGAAATGACCCCATCCCTGCCTTTTTCATGGTGACTGCCATTTTTCAATCTCTCGTGACCTTGTCCTCCTTTGACTTACCCAGCGACATTCATATCATATTTAGTTAAATATGTTGACTAATACTTGCTTTTCTCTACACAATAATGTATCTTTTCTACCAACTGAATTACAAAATTTTTTATGGCAAGGGTGATGCCTTATTCTTAGCCTAGCTCAGTGTCAAACAATAATTATTTGTTGAATTAATATAGGTAACTGATCATGACACAAGCACCTTTTGGAAACTCAAAGTTTATGTAAAACTTCATATACCGATAGGTTTTACTCATAAGTTATAAATCACCCTTTCAAAGGTAGAAAAAAAAATACTTAAGAAAGAAATGAGATCAAATTGGAGTATCCGTTTCTAAATCTCTCCCATCTCCACAGGCCTTTAAAGTGACAAATCAGAAATTTGAATCATTTGGAAAAAGTGCCATTGATTTTTTTTTTTTTTTGCTTGACCAGAAATATATTAGGATTCTTTAGGCTTTATGACAACAATCTAAGCCAATTATTTTAAGGAAAGGGGAGAATTTATTGGTTTATATAGCTCTATAGAATTAGTTTTGACTTTTTTAAGCAGTTTGACATCAAATTATATCAGCAGGACTCAGTTTATCCCTCAGCTCTCCTTGGTTCCAGTATCAGCTTCAGGAGATGTCAGATGGTGATAGGAGCTCCAGTCTGCATGCTTCCTGGTTCAGTTATAGAAAGGTAGCAATATTCTCTTTCCCAAAAGTCACAGACAATGTCTCATGAGACTTGGTTAGCTCTGACGGAATCCATGACCACTCTGGAGCCAACCACCATGACAAGAAGAGACAGCACACAGACCTGCTAAGGCCCACACCTCCAACCTGGGTCAGAGGTATTTGTTAGTTGGCTTCCAGTGACCACACAGACATGGGGAGGGGTGGTTTCTTAGAAGAAAATGGATACAGGTATCAGAGGGTAAGTGAATGCATACCATGGAAACATTTCCAGAACTCACAGGCTGTACATACCTAGTAATCTTCCAATAAACTCATTCTATGACTTAACCAAGTCTATCTTCATTACATGCTAGGACTGTGCTTTCTAGGTTTTTTGAAATCATGGTATACAGAAAATAATAGCAATCCTGTGTTACGCTGAGGAAAGAAGGCAGCCTACAGCTAGAAGTCAATGGCTGTCCCATACTGAGAAAGTCACTGTCTCAACACAGCACAGCACAGCAGCACGTGGCTGGGGAAGCTCCATCCAGGAGGCACATAATATTGTGGAAAGGCCACCTAATCAACTGAAGTCTCAAGTCCTGGCTTAGATCAGATCACCATTTAACTTGCTGTAAGTAGTTGAGACAGGTCTCAATTTTTCTGTACCTTTGTGTCCTCATTGGTAAAATAGGGGTCAATAATACCAACACAGCTTACCATAGAGAAAATAAAATAATGCATGTCAGTGTACTTTACAAACTATAGAGTGTTACACAAATGTGAGGCATTATTTCTATTTTCTGGGACTCAGTTTCCCATTTGAAAAATAAGCTGGGAGACAGGAGACCTCTATGATACTTTCTTACACTGGATTTATACTATTATCTGATTCTGTTTCATAGCTAAATGAATCCACAGGGGGCAATGAGATGGTTCAACGTAGATACAACCAATACCACAGACACATGTTGGTAGAATAGGCTTGGCCAGGATATACATACTTATAAACTTAAATTACTGATCCCATTACATTAAAGGACATCTGAAAGAGCACTGAGCATCATTTGCCTAAACAAACATAAACAACATAAAACCAGGATTAGCCAAAACCATAGTGAAGGGTTCACAACAGACATATAATTATAAACTTCAACCCTTAAGCATGAACAAAGGTTAAAAAGAGCACAGAAGCAAATTACAGAAGTTAAGTGAGGGGAACAGAAGACCTGGAAAGCAATCTGAACAAGGAGAAAGACACAGGATGCTGACTAGACAGAGAGCCTGACTTCTTCCAAAATGAAATTATGCTCCTCCAAAGTGCATGCTGCCTCAGAACTATGCCATGAACATCTGGCAAACATATAAATGTTCACCAGGGCACATACAATCCTAAAATGAAGCTCAATGAGTTCTCAATGTCCTTTGCAAAGGGAAAGAATAACTGATGCCACAAGAATTCATTGATCCCACCTCTCTTGTTCATACTAAACTTTTCCTGCTTAAAAATTGTAAGATATAAAATGAAAAGATTTGAATATTACAACTTCCTCTTTGTAACAGATTCCTACAGTGAAATATGCAGTGGGAGAAGTGAAAGAATTGGGGTCCAGATAACTTCAACAGAGGCACATGTAATTAGACATTACTGGAATTCTGGATAGTATGCTTGGCATAAAAATCAAAAAATAAAATAGAAAAAAATACATAGAATACAATGAGTTCTTCTCATGCAGATTCAACATATAAAGATATTGGATTAAATATTTTATATAATCTCAGGAGGCCCTGAAAATGAAAAAAAAAATGATACAGTGACTACACTTCCGGGAACAGTATCTTAGCAAAATCCTGACTCTCCGTGTACAGATCCTTTCCCAGTTTTCCAGTGAAATGTAAGCCTCACAAATATCTCAGTGCCTCAAACTTTGTTCCATAATAAAAAAAACCAGCTAATTTGGCCTCTCCCTGTCAATACAAGGACATAAAGAGTACAAAGGAAAAGTGTATGTGAAAGAGCCTTGGGCTCTTTATAGAAAGTTAATAAAATATTTAATCAGCTTTACATAGCCAGTCATTAGCTGGACATCCAAGTTCTGTTAGCAGCGTGTTAATGTCCTAGACGGATGGATTCAATGGCTACTTTGATCTCCTCTGCTCTGAGAATCAGTGCCACATATACCAGCTATGTGAATAGTCAGTAACTTGGTGACATCAGTTAGTTGAGTGAAATATCAAACCAAACGCTGTCATTCAAACCTCATATCACTATCATAAAATAAATCCCAAAATGCCCACATCCCAATCATAAACTACAAACATGACTAACCATTCTATCTTTTCAGTTTGTGTTGTTACTATCAAATGAAAGACAAGATATAGAATGGACAGAAATTAATGATTCAATATGAACAAAAGAACCTAGTAGTTTTTAAATTCCTCAGTGAATAATACTCATCCATTTAGCTAAGCAAGCCCCAAATCTAAATTACCAATAACACCTCACTTCCTTAATCCCATATTTACTCCGAGCTAAGGATATGAGATTTACCGTAAGTACGTAAAACAGGAAGTCATGATGAGAGAGATTTCAGAAGAGGTTTAACATGATCTGACTTCCATTTTCATGGGATCACTCTGGGTGAAGAATATAGACTATAAGAGGCAATGGCAGAAATAGGGAGACTAGTTAGAAGCCTAGTGCTTCACCTATTTAAGCTCTCTACTTTCTTTCTATCCCTGCTTCATTTTCTCAGGACAGTTTTCCCAATCTCTATATGCTCTTATAACCCATGTGTTTGTCATTTATATAGCCTTGTCATCCTTGCAATTTTATATTTATTTGTGTGGTTATCCGATTAATATTTGTCTTCACTGGTCAATGAATTCTTTCAAAAGGATTCATTCAGGTCTTTCCTTCCCAAATGTCTAGTAGAGTATAGAACATGGTTGGTGTGCAATGAATACTAGGGAAGGGAAAGGAGAAAAGGGAAAAAAAGAAAGGAAGGAAGGAAGGGAAAAAAAGAGGGAAGGATGGAAGTGACAAGAAGGGGGAGAGGGTTGTGAGGGGGAAGGAGAGAAGGAGAGGAATATGTTGAGTTACTTTACCCCCAAAAAAAAAAGTTACTTTACCAATTCTGGTATATTTGCTCCAAAATGATGCAATAATCTGGGGCAAACAGGATGATTTTTTGCAAAGGCTATAGGAAAAGTTATTCTCAACCATCTGAGGGAAGTATGGATCATGAAGCAGTTATCAGTAAAAGCTAATATTTAACATTACATCAAAAACTAAGGATATACTGTATGGTGACTAACATAACATAATAAAAATTGTTATAAAAAATAAATAAAATAAAATAAAAGCTAATATTTACTGAGAACTTCCTAGGTCCCAGGACTTTATTTATCTTACTGAATCTTCTCAACAGCCTTAAGGAGTTTGTATTATCACATCTTTCAGATGAGTAAATGTACTTAGAGCAGTTAGTTACACAGTCAATAAGTTGCGGAGCTGAGGGTTCAAACCTTCCTGTTTAGCTGCCATGCACACTGCCTCCTGCAGGGACAGTCAATAGGAATTTTATTAAAGATTTACGTCTTGCAATCCCATTCCTGAAAATCCATTGTGTCAGACAAATAGCAGGGTTCAAATGTAGATGAATTCCTGCTGCACACCTAGTGTGTACATTTCCCCCAACAGAAACAATTCCAATCAGTGTCACACGGTTTCATTTGAAATTTTAATGAGGCACAACAAGCAAAAAGGAGGAAGGGAAGAGAATGGAAAATCAGAGCCACCTAATAGTAGAATCTAAGAAATTGTATTTGCTGCAGTATTAAAGCACAAAACAGAATCTTTCATTTCTAGCACCATTTAAAAGAACTTGGTTTGTTTCACATATTAACGAAAAATATAATTTAATATCAATTTGAGGCATAGAATAATTCTTATTTCAGATGTTCCATAAGAACAATAACTGCCACAAAAACAAATCTCTTCTTTTGATAAATCTTCAGAGAGAAATAGGAGAAAAGTCAATTTAAGACTATACGTTGGAATTCTTTCATCGCAACCACTTAATGAATCATGCGGTTTCTAAAATATTTATGAAAACTTTCATCATTTAAATATTTTCAGTGAATTTCATTTTTTCCCAAGGAGAAACTATCCTTTTTCCTTAAAAAAATGTTTATATGTATATATATATATGGTTAGAGAAAGAGATCGAGATACCTGTATGTACAGGTATATATCTATCTACATCTATATCTGCATCCATTCCTTTCATAAGCAGTTGGCAGGATTGTAAACTGGTTCAACCTTCTGTCAGGCAATTAAGGAGCACACATCAAGTTCTTATAGTAAAAACAACAACAACAAAGAGGTAATCTATCTAATAAAAAGTGATCAGTCAATAAATTACAGCACATCTGGATACTGGAATACTATGCAGACATTATAAATAATGCCGCAGAAGCACATTTGTTGATTTGGAACTACGTTTAACAGTATATTATCCAGTGAAAACAAATGAGTTTAAAAATAGTAAGTATAAGTATAGCGTATTTCCACTTTTGTAAAAACACAAATATTATATACAGAAATAAGTCTGAGAGAACAGTTACCGAAACAATATTAGTTGTATATAGAAACTGAGATTATGGAATAAATACATATGTATAAATAAATATATGTATATATATATATGCGTGTGTGTGCTTATAATTTATGTATGTGGTGTGCATGTGTATATATAATATATATACATATATATGTGCATACATGATTTTCACAGTTTTCCAAAGAAAAAATTGGCCAATGTATATGTTTCTTTCTAGAAAGAAAATTACCAATGTTAATTTTTTTTCGAGATTTTATTTATTTATTTGAGAGAGAGAGAGCACAACAGAGAGAGAGAGAAAGGGAGAAGCAGACTCTCCTTTGAGCACGGAGCCCAACGTGGGGCTCCATCTCAGGACCCTGAGATCATGACCTGAGCCAAAGGCAGATGCTTAACTGACTGAGCCGCCCTGGCACTCCCCAACATTAATTTTTAAATCAAATCATTATAGTCAGTTACCTTAAAAAAAAACTATGAGAAATAAAATGTATACAGCCAAAGTCAAGAGCTTAAGATACTTAGTGAAGATACAATTAAAAAAATAAAATTTATCCATCAGTGTCTCCTAATTATATATTGAACCATAGATAAATAATTATTGCTTACTCCTTTCTACAGAGATATCCAACATTAGCCAATCATTTTACCTAACTGCGTTTTCCCTAGGTCTTTTAAGAATGTTCAGAAGCTACATCAAGTGTCTTTCTATAATAAAAATACCCACTGTGTTCCCATTCAGCTTGTTAAGAAATCAAAGAAAGAAATTAAGTTAGTTTGGCATGATTTGTTTTTGATGAGCCCATGTTGCCTCCTAATTATCACATTATTTTCCTCCAGATGTTTGCAAATTGAGTGAGCACAGAGATTCTCTTTGTTGAAATGCACCATGAAAGCCCTGGACAATAGACTATGTTTGAAAGCTTTTGAGTTACTAGGTTTTCTAGTATTTAAAATGGAGCTTATCCGGCTAGGAAAAAAATGTACACATACTTTAAAACATGACGATTTAAGTATTAAAGTTGGCTATGTAAAAGTAACAGAGCTAATGATGAAAAAACCCCTCTGAATCCCATACATTAAGAAAGTCCCAGGATCATCTGCTCTTAACCATTCAAACAAACAAAGTAGTAGCGGCATGAAAACTGGAACATATGGCTCTAAAAATGGAGATACAAATGTATATGCTATAGGTAAACACACACACACACACACATATATATCTGTAATTTGGTAACACACTGATCATTTTGATTATGGTTTACTCAGTTTGTGCAGTTTTGCTGCAGCATATAATCCCCTAGTGCACAACCGAGACCTAACTTGCATGCAGGGTAAACAAGGAAATAAAGCTGCATTTTTTCAATACTTTTATCTAATATCAGCAACAGCCGTGAGTGGACAAAACACTTGCCAAGACTATTGACCTCTGTGTCTCTTTATCTACAAAGCAAGGTTAATGGTAGCAGGCAGGGAAAAGAGTTTGATAAATGAATGAGACATACTGTGAAGACAGAATGCTAAAAAAGTGAGTAGTGATCTTGTATCAAAAAATCAGACCATAAATATGGAATATTTTAAATATTCACTTTGAACTATAACAGAAGTGAAAGCAAGAGGCACTGTAAGGCTGCAGAACAGATTACGTTCTCTTATAGCCTAAGAGATATAAATGCCCATTAATTCTCTTGGCAAAACTGGCCATCAATACTTTTATAGATCAAATGTGATAGCCCTGAAATGCTTAAAAAATTACAAGGGAAGTGAAGTTCCTCTTTAGTGCTCCACTAACCCTTACTCAATCTCCTCTCCTCACAAATATATTTGAGAGAATGAGAGAGAAGTACAGGTTTATAAAACAAACAAACAAACAAACAAAAACCCTCTATTGTAGCCAAATTGTCTGAGCTGGTTGATTATATCACTATAAATATTCAAAAGGGAAAAAAGAGAAGGAAGAAATAAAGGGAGGAAAGAAAAGGAAAGGGAAGGGGAAGGAAGGGAAGGGAAAAGAAAACAGAGAAGAGAAACTCAAACAATGAACATACCTGTAAATCACACTTCACATACTCATTTACCTTTGTAACGCCCTGACTCCCAGAGAATCAACTCTCAATATTCTTTATTATGGAAAACTTCAAAAACTTCACAATCTTGAAATGTTTGTAAGTACATCTGGCTTATTCTGAAATCCTATTTCCTTCCAGAGTTATATATGTGCTGGGAACGTCCTGACACCACAAATTAACTGCCTAAAGTTTTACTGGTGAGACCATTTAAAAACAACTCTCCATGTTGCTTTAGACTTACTATAACAAAGCCCTGCTGAGAAGCAGATGCTGAGTAGATGGTTAGCTGTATCTAGTCACTAACCAAGAGTCCCATTATCACTTCACCACGAGCTTGATTCAAATTCAGCAAAACTATAAATTCCAACATACCAATAGATCACTTGGAATTATTAAAAAACATATTTGTTAAATGTGCCACAAGGATTCACTGCACAGAACCAGTCTTAATTTTCCTTTTGCCCCTTTGCTTCACAAATTCCCACTAAGCATTTAGGATTCTCACATGGACTTGTGTTGACTCAAAACTCTCCATGCGATCACCTGATTGCTTCTCATAGTGATCCACATTCCAAACCATTCTGTTCCCTTTCTCTGTCAGGATTCTTGCTTTATGCTCATTTCCATACAGGCTTAATCTCTGGCAGGTAATGTGTGTAGAATGACTGTTCCTCCCATGTAACATATTTATGTTCTAAGATACTTTCTGAAGATGCAATGATTTAAAGAACATTAAAAGGAATATGAGGGTAATATGAGTCCTGGGGCTAGCTAGTAGAGAGAGATTTTGCATAAGAGGACCTCACAGAACACATTATGTCGTATCATGTAGACAGCTGCCTGCCCTTCAATAAAAAAGGTTATAAGCTAAAATGCCTTGTACTCCTTCTAACATGCTAAGTATGATGTAATCATGGGAACGAAGATTTGGAAATAGACATGAATGGAATAAAAACAAATGGAGAGAATGTTGATAGGTATATAAAATGTCATTGAAATGTAAATTCCTAGGTAATGCCACCTCCTTCTTGTGCTATGAAAGTAGTGCTTGGATTATATATGGCTATGTATGCCAAGCTGTGCTTCGGTTCATAGAAAGGCACTCAGCTTTTTTTGGAAAGTTCAAAGAGAAATATTTGCCACTTCCCTTAAATGGAATTGTCTCTCTGAATGCTGATAGCCAAATGTGAAGTTGCAATCAAAACTGTCTCAAAAAAACTATAAAGTGCATTTATTTCTGTTAGCAATTTTCCACTTAAAATGTTAAGAATTCTTCAATGCTATCACTCTAGCAAACAAATAAATCAAAATTAAAGTTCAAAACTCTTACTATGTCTGACAGCAGTGACTCTAAATCAAACAAGTAAATTTTAATAATGCAATACCTTCTTCACCAAAGGATTTGGAAGTCTGAATGGCAAAATTAATTTTCATTTATCTTAATTACAAAAACGTTTCTCCTTTACCTGGCATAAAGTAAAAGACAAAGATAGTTCTCCCTTAGAACCACAAAATCAGAAAACTGCAATCTCTGTTACAATGAAATTAATAGGAAAAAAAAAACCCTGAGAGCTTGGCAAATATGCATATTTATATAAATATATATAATATACATATATAAATAAGCTAAAGTTGTATCTTGTTAGATCATTCCTTTCCTCACATAAAATCATGAGACCACTAAAATCCAAGTGCACAATGGAGGATTACTCAGGTGATAAGGATTTTTCTTCTAATATTAGTTCAAAGATAATTGTCCAAAAACAGTCATCAATAATATACTTTATACCAAGAGACATCTTTGTCCCTAAGCCCTTCTGAGAGTATCTCAAAGTACTCCACAGTCACGATCCCAATCTCATTCTCCCTCACAAGATCTGTTTGCGTAACACCAGTTTCTTATTATTTGAGTCAATTCTATGAATTAGTTAAGGATTGTGTTTCTCTTCCTTTCCCCTTCTATTGTCAATCTTTTAGATGATTTCCTGATCATTATATTCTCCAACTACAAAGGATAGAGAAGAACTATAAAGCTCTTATTTATAATGCCTGCTCTATTTTTAAGTAAAAGGTTGAAGAATCATCAAAAATAATGTTTTAGTTTTTTTAGTTGCTTACATATATTGAGTTTCTAAGCTTTTCCTGAGTTAGCTAGCATAGCTGGTATAATACATTAAATGTACATAAAAAAGATGAGAAAGCCTGACATTTATCTTTGGACCTAAATTATGGTTAAATATATATACACGTGCATACACATTCCTGGCTCTCGTTTAATACTGTACCTACTTACAGAAGTTATTTTAAAATATGATCCCGAACTCCCAATTGTAGTTGTCCATCATACAATATGGCACACTGGGTTTATATATATAAATTATCGAAATGAAATTTATTAAAAATAGTAATTTAATATTAAATTATTATTATTAAAATTTGTATTTAGAACTTCAACATATCTTTTGGGAAACAAAATTCAACCCCTAACAGTACCTGTAAAGACGTAGCCAACTATAAAAACCATAACAAAACAAAGATGTCTAGCAAAATATTTTGAAAGTGGAGTGTCAAAAACATTGCAACTGGTTATGTGGAATATTCTAAGTATTTCCAGAAGGATTTAATGATGAGTTTGGAAGGAGAAGAACCAAGGTTTTTTCCAGAGCTAAACGACTTCTTGTCCTCTTAGGCAGTTCTCCTAAGAATAAGTTGCAGAAGTCTGTTGCATTAATAACCAAGGGCAAAATGTAGTCTGTAGTAATTATACTGATAACATGATCAACTAATGAAGTTCATTAGTCTAGTTGATGGAAACAGGGATTTATTGACTTTTTTATTTGCCACTGGTAAATGAGTACTGTATAGCAAGACACCATCCAGGCAAAGTATAAAACAAATGCATTCTTTCAGCATCTCATTGGTCTTAATTAAATTGTCCTTTTAACTCATTTAAGCTAGAATTATCCAGAGCATGTAAAATTTAAATACCTTTTTAAGCAATAATACATATAAGTACTGTATTAATTATGGATAGGCCAATTATTGTTAGGAAATTTAAAACAATCCACAGTGATTTCACACTGCTCAGGTTCAAATGTCTTTGAATTAATTTTATTAATACTTGCTATATCCTTAAACATCTTGGTCCCAGAACAAACCAGAATCAAAATTCCGAGGAAAACTGCTCAAAAAAGTATGGCCTCAGATTATCAAATTTACTAAGAACAGATTATACCCAAAAGTTCCAGAAAACAACCAATCGTTAAACTTAATGTTCTACTTCTCAAGATAGAAAAATATTTAGGAAAAAGAAACAGAGATCTTTCTCAATATTCCAAGAAAATACATGTCATCATTATCTAATCACAGCTTCCCACCAACTCTATGCCCCTTTAGGTTCTTCACATACTGCCATCAGTATCACTTCTTGATTTACACATATTCACTGATGTAACAGGAGATACACTTAGATTTGAACTAAGGACCTTGTGTAAATATTTCAAATTTACAATATAACAGAGAACCAACCCATTTAACAAGCTTTTAAAAGGCAGAGTGTGGGAGGGCAGCAGTTCTCTACCTTTGCCCAATACAAAAAGAAGGTCAAAAACCATGCCTTAGCTTCTAATGCCTGGCAGGGATCATAAGCTGTGCTTGTTCCAGACTGTTTTCCTGATCCCCATTATATTGTTAGCTCAGCAGAGGAAAGAGACAGTTTTAAAAATGTCACAGTGGGAAGTGTTTTAATATTGAGTGGTAAATCCCCAGAGGAAAATGCAAACTATATCCACATTGTTAACACTGCTTTTGAAGCAGGCACAAGATTGTTAAAATAAGTGACTTGGGTTTCTTTGCTTTGGTTGACGTTGTTTGTGGTCTGGGGTTTCTTGGGGGTAGGGAAAAGGAAAGTGTTTTCCATAAAATATAATTATTTTTGTGTTCTTAGATATTTTACAGTGTGGCCAAACTATAAAGAAACCTTCCCTTCCACCTTCTATCCATATTTTTAAGATTAACAAAGTAAAATGTACATAGAACAAATAGTGATGTTAAATTGAGTACTGAACACCTCAAAAGGTAAACTTGTCTGTTGAGCCATGTTTAATAGCATCATTGTAGAGCATTGCTACCCCACCCCCCAGAAGCAATCAACAGTTTTTATAAATTAAACACAGGAAAATTATGAATATTCAAATATGATCTAATTAATGTTCCAGAATGACAGGATCTGTCTTTCAAGGAAAAAAATACAGCCTCATTTTATTCACTGTATTGCAGAAAATAACGAAGACACAATGGCAGTTTCTGGAGATTAAAATCAAGAATGGGTGTTTTTACAAGGCTGGAAATAAAAATATTAAGATCGTCTGAAACTTCCATACAACCCCTTCTGATGCCTATTGATGCTCTTCCTTCCTAATCTCATTTGATTTTTATTGTCCCCACTCTAAAAGATTTAACTTATCTATTTTCAAAAGTGCTTAGGTTTTCCATATGATTGCAACTCCTTTGTAGGCAAAATTGGTATTTTGATCTCTGACGTTGAACATCTGCAAACTAAATTTATATGCATGATAATGACACACAATCATAAAGGATGTGAAATAATCTGTCTGTGTTACAACAGATGTCAATTTTTGTTGCTTGTTATTACTAAAAGGGGAAATGGAGCTCCTCTCTGTGACAAGTAATGTTGCTTCTAATTCCTAGCAATAAATGCACCTAGAATATGTGCAGAAGTGGCACTCAGCCTGAATATCCATCACCGGTTTGATTGTTTGAAATGCATCTGGTCCCTTTGAGGATATATACTGTGATTACCCAGTTCAAGCCTTTTCACACTATTATATGTGTCATCAAATGACAGTAATGAAAATAACTGCAACCATTATTATAGGTTTTAGGACTTTGCCATCTGTTGAGTATTAGCCTTTGCCATTCCCCAACTGGCATTCCAGTGAGCCAAAATTACAAAAAAGCTACCCTGCAACACTGCATTTTTGTATCACCTTTCATCTTCCACACACCAAAGAGAAGGCATTCCTTAAACAGTCCTACCAGAATCTAGTAATTAAGAATGAATTTGAATGAACTCACTTGATGTTATTTCAAATCTTAAAGTACAAGTATAAAGCCTTAGAGATAAATTTGGCATATGCTATGCAATTCCGAGAATTAGCAGTGATGTGTAATGTGACATTTAAGCATCAATCTCAAATGATGGTAAAATTGTAAAAAATGACAAGTATGTTTTTATTTCCATGTAATGCAAATTACTTGAAAATATCCTATATCTCTTATATGAAATGAGTAAATAGGATTAGGCTTATTTTAGGCTACAGACTTCCAACTCCTCAGAATGTCAGCGTTTTGACTAGCCACAAATTTGTAAGGAATTTGTGTTCACAAATCCAAAGATGGATACTTGACTATGCTCTTGTCAGCAATAGTCCACAACCATGTTAGAACCTGGCTATAACACCATGTTTTAGAGAGGGATTCAGTATAAATTCCAAACACAAATAGGGTATATAAATATTACGTGATAAAATACTAGAGATTCCAAAATGCAGAGGAAAAACTATAACAATGAAGCTCAAACCTTGACTGAAAATTCGATTTTCCAATATTGTTAGTTTGGAAGTCCCGTTTGCGTCACTCAATTTTAAAAAAAATTCTGTGAGAGAAAAGCAGTCTGCTTTGAAATCATACAGTAAGAAAGCAGGAGCAGTGCAACTAAAGAGAAAATGCAGATGAAAATTTAGCGTGTTCTCCAATTACAACACCTTATACTCCATTTGTACCCCTCAGAGAGTCCACTTCAGGTTGGGTACGCTGTAAGCACTCAAAAGATAGCTGTAGAAGATAACTGGAAATCAAAGGACAGGCAACATTAGGAATGGTATGGAGAATGTTGAATCAGTGTTTGGTAACAGCTGAATCCAAATCACTTCCTACTATAAGAAATTTAAAAAAAATTTTTTGAAACTCAAAATTTATTAAGTAGCACATAATCCTGACCAAGAAAATGCTCCTCACATTGAAACCAGCTGCCAGCTCAGTTTTTAGAAAAAGGGATAGAACCACCATATTTTTTTCACTTTTTCCTACATGCACTGTTGCTAATACAATGAAGCTAACATTCTATCATCACTGCATCCGTCCCATGAGAGAACAACAATTTGGGGCATTCACTTTAAAGAGTGCAAAAAAAAAAAAAGATTTCAATATAAATGTATATTTTCTTTTCAGGCCGAATTGAAGACTAATTGTTCCCAATTAGTTTGCCAGAAAGTAAATGAGGAAAGAATAAATAAGGAAAAAACATAATCAGGTGTAATTTTTTTAATTAAAGGAAAAACCCAACAAATAAAGGAAGAGGGACAGAGGAGATTACATAGTGTGATAGAAAATAAACCATGCTACTTTCTAATAGGATCTTAGAAAGAGTGAGAAAAGTATGTATCTTTCAATGTCACTTAGAGAGCAACCAAAAAAAGTAAAACCATTTTCTATCCAAAAGTAGACTTGGAAAAATAAATCCAACCAGAATAAGTAAAATCTGAAAAATTACCATGAATTGTGGAAGAGCTAAGCAAATGACAATGATGACCAAAAAACCCCAAAATAATTAAGGCAAAATTGAGCGGTCATCTTAAGTAAATGCGTGGTACTCTGCCTGGAATGTAGCTGATGACACAATTATTGATCCTACCTTAGTGATGATGTGCCCAGCTGAATAGAAAACAAAAATAGTAAAAGGAATAACGTCTCAAAAGGTTATAGTGGCTACTGAGGTCACTAAGAACACCCTGTAATACCAATTGCTGACTGGAATAACATTTACTTACTGTATTTCTATTCAAAATGCTTTATACTCTCAAGCAAATTTCAAAGTAATGAGCTTATTTTCTTTGAAAACGTTCCAAAGACAAGTCATGGCCCTTTGGTGTTTCACCCATGCACGTCCCTTATTTGTGGTCAATAACAAATGATTTAATTCAACTAATATCTCTTAGGAATTACCATGTTCTATGCACTTTGCTAGGACCTGCAAATGACACTGGGTAAATGGGACTCAAATATTGTTGAGTCTGTGCTAGTATAACCCCAACCAATAGGAAACATGATGTTGGAGCCATAAAGGCAGCCACTGTCTTTATTTGGATTATAGGAGAGTGGGAAAAACTGACATGAAAGAAGTTATGGCAAGAAATTATAAGAATGATAATCCCCTCCGTCCAGATTTACAATATAATGGAGAAAGCCGGCATGCAAACATAGAGCTAAGGTAAGGCTGACTGAGAGACATGCTTAATAGAGAGAAATGAGCTGTGCAACAGAGTGAGGCAAGGTATCAATTCTGAGGACATTCTAAGGGAAGGGGGATTTGAACAGGCATAGCAAGATGAATAATGATGGGGGAAGGGCACTTGAAACAAAAGGTTCAAGTATCCAGAGCAGTACCTATTCAAATGACAGAGACCAGAGGATGGATCAAAAGACTTAAGGGAGATGTCAGAAAACCATGAGGGATCTTAAAAGCCAGGCCAAAACACCTGAGATTGTTCTATAGGCTAGCCAAGGCAAGTAAAGATTTTTGAATTGAGCGGGTAATGTGATCAGGCCTCTGGCTCAGAGAAAAATTTTGGAAAGCATCTGTGGACCACTTACAAAATAAATACAGAGAGAAATCACTAAAAGAACATACACCAAAATACTCACAAAAGTGGTATTTTTGAATGACAACAGGTAATTACCTCTTTGTTTATTAATATTTTCTAAGTATTTTACAATGAATGTGAGTGGTGTTTGTATTTTTAAAATAAGTTGTATACTTTTCTGACATAAATGTCCATCAATGTAAGTATACTATTTATTATTACAAAAATATAAGAGGTTGGAAGCAGAAAAAAAATCTAAAACCATGTAAGTATTTAACTTTCAGTATTGATTAAGCCAAATGTAGCCATTGGTCTTCGGTCAAGACTTTTACTGAAATTGATTTAAAGCCAAATATTTCTAGCAGCCAGCAAATGATGGCACTTTCCCGAATATCCTGCAGTCTGGTCCTAGAATAGCACTGTGACTCCTTGAGTTACAGGAAGAAGAACCAGTTGGATCACAAATCTGGGAAGTAAGGACATTTCTCATCACTAAGCAGGAAGGTACAGATAAGCACAAGGGTACAATGACTTCCTGTGTTTTAGGGAATTAAGTCCTGACATGATATATTTCAGGGTGACTACATATCCTTTCAAGAGCTCAGTTCCCATTTTTAATAAAAGGCTATCAAATATAACATTGATGAGGACAAGGATCAGCATCACTTATCACTCCTGGTACAATACTACTTGTGCTCCACTTGGGGAGAAAAGGAAAATGTGAGAGGACTTCTGAGCAATAGCATCCTGAACAATAAATACAGCACTTGGGGAATGTTGGTAACTTCAGGGGTCACTAGATATACCACTTTGGTGACACTGTTTTAGTTCTTTTCCCTTAATATATTATGTAGTGATTTTAGAAAAAAAATTCTTTTTTTGCTTCCTCTTAGACTAATCGCCCTATGACCTAACACTAAAGTATATTAAAATTCATATACTAAAAAAGTTTGATTATATTAAAAAATTTTTTTATTTATTTAAGTAATCTCTGCACCCAACGTGGGGCTTGAACTCATGATCCTGACTTCAAGAGCTGCATGCCCTTCTGACTGAGCCAGTCAGGTGCCCTGAAGTTTGATTATTTTTCAAAGTGATATTTTTTTAAAAAACACTCAAAGAGGAGGAATGATGGCAACATGACATAAACTTCAAAAAGGAAAAGTTTGTGATCACCATAAAGGAAAATGTATATATATATATATATATATATATATACTTAAAGGAAAATATACACATTATCCTTTAACAAACGGAACACTTGCATTTGCATGGAGTCTCCTGAAGAGAACAAAGCAATTAATCTATATTATGCAACAAAATCTACATTTTCTTCTCAAATCAATTGTTAGTAGAGAGAAGGTTCAATGAAAGTAAGTGGCCTAAAGTTCAGGACTTAGGACTGGTTGGTCACACCACATAATCCACATATCTGCTTTGAACAACTGCGTCTAATCTTCCCCCAGTCCATCATGGACAGACAGAGCCTCGAAGTTGCTGCAGGTCCAGACAGCAGAGTGTGCCAACCAGTTTAGGTCAGAACAATGGCCCTCCCACCTGTCAAGTGAATGGCACAGGAATGCAATCTGAAGCACTGTAACCACATCTAAACAGATCAGAAAGGAGAGCCAACACCATAAAAAGCCAAGTGGGTCAAGCACTAAGTGAGCTGAAGCATAACAAGAAACTAAGCCTTACAAAATCCCCAAAGCCGGTTTCCAGGTTTCCAAATTAGCTTTTTACATGGTTCCTCTCAATCCCTGACATGGATCTACCAGGATCCATTAAAAGAGTCAATGCAGCAAAAAAAATCGGCACAGGCCCCAGATCAAGCATGTATCCAGTTTCTTACAATTGTCTTTTTTCAGTAATTACTGAATAAATGAATGAATGACTCCCACTTTTCACTTGAAGACTGAGATCACATAAATACATATTTTCTTAGTAAGGGATTTGTGGAGGTTGGAAAACACCCCCTACCACGCTACCTCCTCCCCTCCTCTTCAACTATTAATATTCCCCTCAGATACTTCTTGTTCCCCCACTCCTTTGTTCTTTCATTTCTTAAGCTCTTTCTTCAAAATTAACCTAGTATTGGCTTAATTATCATAACATGACTAAAAGATGCATAAATAATCACTAAAGCTGAAAATTTTTATTTACTAATAAACTAACACCAATGATTCCTCCCCCTCCAAACACAAATCCCTATCACAAGAGGGTAACATTGGCACAAGTGGATATGAATGAAGTTGGTTAAAATAGCACTCTGTAACGGTGCTACTTACCTGCTCCCCTGGTGCTAGCCTGCAGCACTAGCTGAGTAAACCATGCCTTGATGGATAACTTTAGTGAGCTAGAAATGACTAAACCTGGCGTTTGACAGGCAGATGAGACAGGAAGGCATTAAAGTCAGAAAAACAAACTGGTACAAATGTATGCTTGCCAAATAGGCAATCCTGAGTGAGAGCACCAAGAGACATGAAATGGCAGACACAGTTACCTACCAGATCATGGCAGGTCTCATAAACTTAGGCAGGAATCTCAGTCTTTATTTGGGGGTGATGGAACACTATTGTACTTATCGAGGACAGAGGAGAGAGAATGAAACTTGTGAGTTACAAAGCTTAGTGTGGCAGCACAGTGGAAAATGAGGTAAAAAAGTGAAGGAGACTAGAAGATGGGTACACGAATAGGAAAGAGGAGGATTCTGAAGACCAGGACAGAAGCAGTGGTAGAGAACAGTTAAGAAGATGAAATCATAAACCATAATGACATTTGTGACTGTTACGGCATTCTCTCAGCCTAAATGCCCAACGCTGCTTATAAAAATCCTTCTCACTCTCAAGGTTTGGCTCAAATGTTTCTTCTTCCATGAAGTCATCTGTTCAAGAACTGTTCCTTCATCTGTTCCCCCACAGTCTTTTGTTTGTCCTCTCATAGCATTTGATTCTTTCTGCCTTGCACTACAGTTAGCTGTTTACACGTAAAATGCCTCCATTTTACCACAAACTCCTTGAAAGGGGGTCCTTGGCTGATTCATCCAGTTATCCCCCTTCACCCAAGAATATCTAGCAGAGTGCCTTGCATATAATAGTTTGGATGAATAAATACATAAATTGAAATGCCTCAAAAAATACTTCGCTGGTTTTGTATTGCTAGAAAGATAACCAATTCCAGACCCAAAAGGAGGCATAAAATAATAAGGAGCAATCAGGTTAATTTCAGAAGACTCAAACTAGGCTACAAAGAAAAAAGAAGTAACTGGAACACAAGATGTTCCTAGGTAAGCACTGATACTTGTTCCTTTATCAAAATATTTCTCTGTGTATCTCCCTGAAAATCATGACAATAGTAACAGAGATCCAAGGGCATTTTATTTGTAAACTGCAAACAGATAAATACTGGCATTATACAAAGATAACTCCATGAGTCATGGCAAAAAAAAAAAAAAGAAAAGAAAAATGTTTTCACATCTCGCCTGACTCTATTCCAACATTAAAATGGAAAAAAGAAAATTCACCCTAATAGTTCCCTAGTTAGGAATAAACACAAGCCCTTGGGGTCCAGAAAGGTTTAGTTATTAAGGAGGGGTGTAAAGTGGCAAAGATAACAGCTTCTCTTGAATTACGACTCTACCACCAAGGAAAGGAATTTATGTCTGTTTTCCCCAATATTAACCAAAAAGAAGATTGGATACTGAGTTATTCATTAACAGCTTATCAAGCATTTTGGATCTCATAATTGAGAAGGGATGAAACACAAAAAGAGAGCCATCCAGCACTACTGGCTTCCTAAGCATTCCTCAGTATTAATACCACTCCTCCTAAATCCCTTTGAGGATTGATGCTTAGATGCTGAGAAAAAATAATTGAACAATTTCATGGTGACATTAAACAGCAGCTCATAATTGACCTCAATATGAATAGCAATAAAGATGGAGAGAATGACATATGCTCTATAACGTAAGTGTGGTTAGGATTCAAATCCTAATGCCTTTAACTCCATCAAGGAAGGAACACAGGAGAAAACTGCTTAATAATCATCCAAAGGCTATTTGCTTTCTAGAGCAGAGCTAGACGTTTTCGTATCACCTCTGCTAATTGACTACACTGAAATGATAGGACCGCTGTCTGCAGCAGAAGAACTCTCACATTTGCATCGATCCAGGAATAGACTGATTTGGTAATGCCACTTGTTTCCTAAAAGGGCATTTCATTGGCCAAATCAAAGTGAAGTGTTGTGCAATTTTCTGTATAATCAGCATTAACAGCTGAAGAACAACTGGCCTTCAGAGTAGGAAGGCTCGTTGCCAAGTATAAAGGTTGTAGCTTTTCCTCACCCCTCACTGACCATTCTCCTTTTATACCTCAGGCTTGACTGTATGAGCAGAGCTGCAGGCATTTACTCACTTCTTTAGACAAATCTGAATCTGGATGAGGAAATAGAGAGAGGCTGTTTGGTTTTTAACATTGACTCCCTGATTATCTGTTCCCACAAAATAGATCATTCAGAGTCAATATTTAGAATATCTGCACATTCAAATGTGCATTAAAGGAAATTCTAGACAAAGAATACAAAATATTACCAGGTGACTCATCCAGTAACTACAGACCTGATTCAAACTTACTATCTTCCCCCAAGCCTGCTCTTGCTCTTGTATTCTCTAACACAGATCCTCCACCATCTACCTACTTGCCCATCCCAGAGCTGGTACTGCCCTTGGTTAGATTCCCACACTGACCTCCCACCCCTCCCATCTGACCACCACAAATCTGTTCACATAAGCAATCAAGTTAATTAACAAATATGACCCTTTAATGACTGAAGCCCCTCATTCTGGCTGGAAAGACCCACCTTTTCCGGTTATTACCAATCTCTTTATTCTCATCTCTGGGACGCTCCAAACTCCCCCCACCACTACCACCACCACTCCATTTAACATTTATTGTTACTAAACTACTTGTAGTTATACAAAATCACACTGCAATGCTTGCATTTCCATATACTCTTCCCACTGCCATGAATGTCCATTCCCACTTTGCCCGCTTGGAAAGCTTCCCTTTATCTTCAATACATTCTTGAGTGTCACTGGCCCTGTAGATTCCTTCCATAAGACCACCACATAAAGAATATTAACAGTCCCCTTTTCATAGTGGTCCTGCTTTTTGTGCATTTTTGCATCTTTGACTGCATTTACCCTACCATATTAAAATCATGTTTCCTCTTCTCCTGTACTAGACGGTGAACTCCTACAGTGCTTCTCCTGAAGTAAAACAGTAATAGGAACATGGGCTCTGGAGCTCCCTGATTTCAAATCCTGGTACAACTTCTTACTGTGTGACCTTGGGTAAATTTCTTAACCTCTTTATTACTTAGCATCTTCAACCATAAAATGAGGATTATGACAATATATACTTTAGAGAGCTATTGTGAGGACTAGAAAATCTGATTTCTGTAAAGCACAGTAAATGTTTAACGAATGTTACTTTTCAGATNTAGCATCTTCAACCATAAAATGAGGATTATGACAATATATACTTTAGAGTGCTATTGTGAGGACTAGAAAATCTGATTTCTGTAAAGCACAGTAAATGTTTAACGAATGTTACTTTTCAGATTGAGAAGTCAGTGGCATTCATATTTAATCTCCAGCAGACACATGTTAAAGACCTGGACATGATAGCTGGACTGGATTGTGCAAACTGACTTAAGGAAAGAAATAATGGCAAAGTTCATTCTAATAGAAACACTCTGGCAGGGTTGATGCAAGATTTTGTAGGCCATTTTAGCAGGAAATGTTCTTCTAAGGGCCCCAAAACCTAAATGTCCTCATTAAGTCTTTCCAGTGATATTCTGTATCTTCTCAAACATATTCAACCTTTTTAGGGTTTTATCTCTGTCCCAGCACTGTCATTCTTGTCCTGAACAGAACTTCCTCCACATAATTCAGAATGAGCTAATGAGCTTTCTTACTTACTCACCAGGAAATAACTTCCCAATCTCAGCTTCACTGTTCACACCTTGGAAAGAACACAATTTCACTAGTCCTTAACCTTACCTTATTTTTATATCATTACAAGAAAGGGATAATACGAGACTCCCTGAAAAAAATAACGTATAAGGGAACACATATTGTGTTTGTCTTTTCTGTGCACACTTTAAACATATCAAACTTCAAGCTTAAATACTAAGTTTTTAAAAGAGTTTTTAATGTTAATACAATATTAATGTATAAATTCATTCAAGTACTTTAAAAAACATAATCTGCTATTTATCTGTCCTCATAATAACTTTTTAAGATAGAGAACACTTTGTAAAATTGAATCACAAATGGGTACATGACCAATTAAAGTAATGGTGAAGGATGGTCTTTGTTCAATGTTCTTTTCATTAGGACACGAAGGTTTAAAATCCAAAAGAAAAACAGACTCAAATAAAACACAGAAAACAAGAAAGCTAAGCTCAGCTTAAATACTCTTAGAACACCGTGGAATCTGTAGAAGTAGGTTACACCTTCACAACTGTGGGAAAGTACACCATTAGAAATTGAAATTTTTCAAACACCTTCCAAACAAAGGCCTAGCAGATTCAGTCAATATCACATACCAAATTACCAATTTGCATTTTTAGTGCTTAATGAATCTCCACAATATAGACTTCAGTATGAAATCCCTATGTGATATATAGATATAACTTTAGACAATTTCATCAAATTATTTCCAAGTGGTTGTCATTTTTCAGCTTTTCAACTTGTGGTAAATATGACTCTAACACCCACATTTTTCTCAGGTCAAAAGTAAATTATTATTTGTAAATCCAGTCATATTTTAAATGTTCTAAAATTTGGTTTATGCCTTCTTTAAATCTATATTTGTTGTCTTCATTTCATATTTTCTTATATATTGAAGTTGCTTAAAATGATATAAGCCTAAATTCTTAGAATCAAATGTTTATCTGTGTATGTATGTATTTATTTATTACTTTGGTTTATACCACAGAAAACTAACTGTAACTTTAAAACTATAGATAAAAGTGTGTCTCCAAAGAAGATTGTGATGATGCTGTGATTTAAAAAGAAAAATGAGGCCAAATTCACCAAGGTGACCTTCAGTTTCTACTTACTGGTATGGAAGTTATAACTTCATTTCTGTCAAACTAGGTAGTTTTTAGTCAGGTTTAAGAACTCTTGAGTCACCTAGGCTGGCTCATCTTCTGGCTTCTTTGGTTCCTGCCTTGCTAATTAATGAAAATACATACTTAGCCTGCAGCAAATGCAGGAACTTTATTCCCAATGAAAATCTAATGAAAAAGCTATGGTTCCACAAGGCAATAACTTGTTTAAATTTGAAAGCACCAATTGGAAGCAGCATTGATTCTTTGGGGACACCAAGGCTCTATTAAGTACACTCTTCCTTCACTGAACCACAGTAAAGTTAAGTTGACTTCCAAAGAAACATAACTTGCTACCAACTCTCCCTTGAGAAGCGTCCACAGAGGCCAACAAACTTCATTTCTCTTCCCCTCGGGCCTCACTATCGTTTTGTGGCAATCAGCTGCTGAGGTGAGAACCTACTTACTTGATTTATTTATTTTCACAGCCTTGTCCCACATATAAGCAAAGAGGAACATATTTTTAAGCTTGAATGGCTGCTTTATAGGCACACAGACTATGCATCATGCTGCTGAGGAACACTGTAGTTAAGAAAATATGTTTTCTCTGTTTCCAGACTTCTAAACAGTATAAAGTAACTCCCTCCTCCAGCTGTTCAAGGCAGTTATATTCTCCAGCTGTTTACCATTTTCAACAATGACATACTTCTGCATGTCTGAAATATAGGAAACGTTAAAACAGCCCTTTCATGTTCCTATCTAGAATAAACATCAAAACATTTCCTCTTCCTACAAATACTACAAAGTGAGAGACTTACTGCAAAACTACTTTAGTTTGTATGCACCTCATTTTCTCTGTATCCTCCCATGCTACATATACCATCCAACCAATGCGGGGTGGGGAGGGGTGGTCCAGGAAAAGAGGTGCCTCTAAACGCAGATGATCATTAGGGATCTTGAAGAAGTCTCGCTTTCAGAGAAACCACTTTAAAGCAAATTCCCTAAATCAAAGGTCTTCAAATTTTGTTGCTATCATACCCTCCAGAAGAATTTCAAAACACGATATCCACTCACACATTTTTAAGTTGACATCTTAAAATATTATTATAAGCTGATATGTTCATAAAAGATATGTGGTCTGGTATGTGATAGTGTATATCTGCTTTAACTATACNGGAAGAATTTCAAAACACGATATCCACTCACACATTTTTAAGTTGACATCTTAAAATATTATAAGCTGATATGTTCATAAAAGATATGTGGTCTGGTATGTGATAGTGTATATCTGCTTTAACTATACTTTTTGCCAAAACCTTGGTATGGTAATATTCTAAGTCTTCCAATTTATAAAAAATGTCTGCCATAACCAGTACGCTAAATAACAAAGCCAGCTCTCATTGTTAAAATAATCAGCCACTTCCTAGATGTTAATATCTCCCTGTGACAACTTTGTCACATATGATTTTAAATTTTAAGGTAATAGGGAGGGAGATGAAAAGAGACAGACAGCAAGACAGCAAGTCACTGTCTATCCAGGTACTATTTAATGATTATGGATCTTTTCAAGCATTTTCCATTAACTTAATCAATTTAGGTTTTGAAAGCACTAGCATTTACCTTTAATTGACTCCACAATTTCAAAATAAAAAAACTAAAGAATCCCCCATGGTTTAGAGAACTAGAGGGCAATTAATTCCACAAAGGAAAGAAATCAACTTTTTTGTGTTTTATGAGATTTGCATGTGAAAACAGATAGCATGACACTAATTCTACAGATGTGACATGAGAGGTGCACCTAGAATTTTTATCATATTTCTAATCAGTCTTCAGGTCCGCATTTTGGAAGATAAAACTATAAAAGCAATAGAAATCAGATTGCTATGTATTCCCTCAAATCCTACTTCCAAGTCACTTTCAGAGAGATTTTTGAAGGAAAGATTAGCCTTCAGACTTTTGAATGCCTCCTGCAAGTTCATCACTGTTGTGGAGGAAAATAACACAAATAGAAGAAAGTCAGTCCCTTCCTCTGAGCCACATGCAGTCTGGTTGGGGACTAGGATTTATACACCAGAAACAATTAGAAAATCATTCCATGAATGCAACAGAAATGTTACTGTGATGAGGCACTTGAGTTAAAGACATGGACCTTGGTTATCTACCTGTCGGGGTTTCAATTCTGGCTATAAATTATTTTTCACTGACCTCAGCTTCCTTGTCAATTAAATGGGGACAATGAGGAGGGCAGAGATAGGCAAGCTACAGCAATGGGCCAAATCCTGCCCAACACCTGTTTTTGTATGACTTAGAATGGTTTTCACATTTTTAAAAGGTTAAATCGGTTTTTTAAGATTTTTTTTAATTTGACAGAAAGAGAGACAGCCAGTGAGAGAGGGAACACAAGCAGGGGGAGTAGGAGAGGAAGAAGAAGGCTCCCAGCAGAGCAGGGAGCCCAATACGGGGCTCAATCCCAGGACTCTGGGATCACTCCCTGAGCCGAAGGCAGATGCTTAATGACTGAGCCACCCAGGTGCCCCTAAATCAGTTTTTTAAACATTTCATGATATTAAAAATTATATAAAATTGAAATTTCAGTGTCCAGATATTCAGTTTTATCAGAACAAAGCCACATCCATTTATTTACATACAGTGTATAGCTGATTTTGTGTTAAAACAGCAAAAGTGAATATGATTTCGCTCATATGTTATTTAAGAAACAGAACAGATGAACACAGGGAAAAGAGAAGGAAAAATAAAATAAGATAAAAATCGAGAGGGAGGCAAACCATAAGAGACTTATAATGTAGGGAATAAACTGAGAGTTGCTGGAGGGGAGGTGGGTGGTGAAGGGGCAATTGGGTGATGGGCATTAAGGAGGGCACTTGATATAATGAGCACTGGGTATTACAGGCAACTGATGGATCACTAAATTTTAACCCTGAAACTAATAATATACTATATGTTAACAAACTTGAATTTAAATAGGATCTTAAAAAAACAAACAAACAAAAAACCCCAAAAAAGTAGCAAAGGTGAATCATGGCAACAGAGGCCATGGGGCCTGCAAATCCTAAAATATTAATGTCTGGCCCTTTACAGAAAAATTTGCAGAGAAAAACCCTATTGCAGAGAATTAGAAGAAATAATATAAATAAAATGGTTAACATCGAACCTGGCATATAAGCATTCAATAAATGGTAAATGTTATGACTGTTTTGTAAGATATTATAATTTGAACCGATTATACAACTTCAAAGGTAAACAAGGCTACAAAAGGCATGATGTACCCATTAAGTAAATGGCCATTAAGACTCCTAAAAAAACTGAAATACAGGCATGGTCTAGCCTATAACCATACAATTCATATAGAGCCTGCCATGTATGCAGGATAGACAACTGACCACCAGAAAACAACTGTTGCTGTTTATCTATTTCATGACATTTGAGTAGACCATGATGCCATTTTTCAACCTCTTTCCAACCTCAGGACTCTCACCCAGGATGTCCCATCTGCTAATGACATCCTTCCCTCTGCTTACCCCGGAGCACTCTTTCCCCACCCATCAAGTCTTCCCTTAAATATCATTTTCTCAACTACCCTACCCCATCTCCTGTTTCCTTCCTAGCACATTTATAATTATAGACTTAGGTGGCAACTTGTTTACGATCATCTGTCTTCCCATTAGATTCTAAAGTCTAAGAGAAGAGTGATGTAATTTGTCTCTTTCACCACTATATACCCAGCTCCTAGAAGACTGAAAGCTGACAAGTATTGCATGAAATCAATGCTTGTAACTCTGGAGGTTGCTCTTAAAGGACAACTTGTCCTCAAACAATGAAGTGCAATGAAGAGACTGTCAAAAAAGAAAATAGCCTTTTCACCCTTCCTTTCAACTCAGAATTGGAAAAATATGTTTATTAAGTAGTTAGCAAATTTTCAAAATCATTTACAATGAAAATATTTTGAGTGCCTACTATATTCAAGACACTATTCTAGGCACCAAGGGAAAATTAATCTGCATAAGCTAAAGTGCTGGCTCTCCAGAAGTGCACAGGATAGGTGCAAAATTCCAATACAAGGCAGACTTTGAAAGTAATAATGGAAACAAAGTGTTACAGGATTAAGAGGAGAGAAGAATGTTAATTTTGGCTGGAGAGATAGGAAAAGTCTTCTTGGAGGAGATGAGATAAAATCTGGGTCTTAAAGCGTGGTAGAATTTCAAAAGGCGACTAGGATCAGAGCATTCCCAGCCCAGTTTGAGAAAAGACACATTCAGGAAAGTACAGAATGTGTTCAGTACCATCTTAGACAATTAAGGGAAAGTGGTGGCTAAAAATAGTTTCTAGAATCAAACAGTTTGAGTACAAATCCTAAATCCACCACTTACTACCTCTGTGTCACTGAGTAAACTATTTTCTCTCTCCAAGCCTTGGTTTTTCTTATCAGCAAAATGGGAATAATAATGTTACCCACCTCAAATCATTCTTGTGAAGGTCTAATAAGATAAAACACACAAAAATAAAACAATGTTAGGGGCGCCTGGGTGGCACAGCGGTTGAGCGTCTGCCTTCGGCTCAGGGCGTGATCCCGGCGTTACGGGATCGAGCCCCACATCAGGCTCATCCGCTATGAGCCTGCTTCTTCCTCTCCCACTCCCCCTGCTTGTGTTCCCTCTCTTGCTGGTGTCTCTATCTCTGTCCAATAAATAAATAAAATCTTAAAAAAAAAAAGAAAATAAAACAATGTTCATCTCATGGTAACAGCTCAATAATGTTAGCTTTCACTATTCTTACTTTCCTTTCTTAGTACCGTCAGGTGTAAGAAATAGTATGCTGCTTTCTTCTTTTTGCTTTCCTCATGCTATTCTGAACTAAGCTATTCCCTGGTAGCAAATTAAACATTTTCTGAAACTGTATGAGCACTTTAAAGCTCTTGGGGTGCCATTGTGTACACAGAAGCAACACCTAATTGAATAGTAGTCTAATAGCCCCAGAAAGCTGCTGCAATTTAAAAAAAAATGTTGAGTTAAAAATAGGAACAGTTCAGAAAGTGGGAGAATGAGCTTCTGTGAATTGTCATGACATTCTTCCTTCACACCCTTTTAAGAAAATCAAAATCTAGCAAAAAATAAATATACAAATCCAAATTGCTCACCAATTCAACAAAATTGGAGTCAATTACTGTGAAAAGAGGTTTATATCCCTAGGAAAAACCAGTGATAAGGGCAAGGAAGACCTAAGTTAAAATAAATACACCAAATCAATGAATTAATGGTTCCAAATGGTAAAAAATGGATTCCATTTTTTAACATCTTTTTGTTATCATGAACAGATTAGGTTTTTTTCAAAAAATGTATCACTTTAGTCTCGAATTCTTAAACTACTACATTCTTGGAATAGAGCAGGCACTGTATCCATATAAAAAGAGCCTTAGAAAAGTATCTACAGGACATAGATGAAGGATCTGATTTTACCATGAAATTCCGGAAATAGGATGATTTCCTTTGAGAAATGAGGCAACATCTAAAAATAGCTTACTTAGTCAACTGTCTTGTATGGCTTAGGTGAACCTTGACTGGAAGTAGAGGGATTTGCTCTAGGGTTTGGCTAGCCATGATTAGTCTTTGCCTCGTGGCCTGCAGAGAGGCATAGACTTTTCTGGAAGGAAGAAGTGGAGGACTCTGGATGCAGTTACATATCTAAATCCATCCCAGCATTTGTCTCTCTAGTGATGCTGGATACTACGTCTCAATTGCCCCAAAATGTCATTTTAGTGTTGGAATCCAAGCAGATTCACCAACATGGTCAACCTCTAATAACTCTGAAAGGAAAAGTGAAGCCATGATGTTGCATTAAGCCTTCAGGTTCACTGCCAGAGCCTTTCAGTGCTATCTAATAGAACTTTCTGCCATGATGAAAATGTTCTGTGCCTGCACTGACCAATAAAATAGCCTCTAGCCCCATGTGGCTATTCTGCACATGAAATGTGACTAGTAAAATGGGGACAGAATTTTTATTTTACTTAATTTTAATACTACTTTCTCCCTCTGGATAGTAACACTTTAGGAACCAATACTGTGCCCACAAAAAAATTATAATTTCTAGAAGCTCTGTTCATAAACCTTACACCCTATGGCTTAATATAATAGAAATAATCAGGCCTGACAAGCAAAGATAGTTCAGCTCCACCTCTAATTCTCTGATTCCCAGATCCTATTTTAGGCATCTTATACTTTAAGATTAGTCTCCCTTTTTGATTATTCATCTCTAGTCTGCTTTCCACAGCCCAGAGCAGAGGGAAAACATTTTAGAAGACAAATTTTCTTTTTCTAAAGGTCAGTTATCGAGGTGTGAAAGTGGGCAAACTTAATTCCACCAGAAACTTGTTTTTAATCTTTTTTTTTCTGCACTGATAACAACACATTGTTTTATTCTTAAATTACAAACTTGAACAGTTGAGATATTTTTCCCATGAATTTCTGTATAAGGCTAATATGTAAAGGGATAAAAAGAAAGATGATAGCATGCATGTAAATAAACTGTACATTTATCAAATGTTATTTCTGTAATTGTGAACAATGAAGTCCTTGAGTGCTCTGAACTTCTATAATTTTCAACAGCATTTTTAAAAAAGATTTTATTTATTTATTTGACAGAGAGAGCACAACTAAGCAGAGAAGCAGGCAGAGGAAGAAGTAGAGGCAGGCTCCCTGCTGAGCAGAGAGCCCAACTCAGGGCTCGATCCCAGGACCCTGGCATCATAACCCGAGCCCAAGGCAGACACTTAACCGACTAAGCCACCCAGGCACCCCTTACAATAGCATTGTAACTGTACCTCCTCTTTTTCTTTATACTTTTAAGACACGTGTAGTTTTATAAATATATTTGACACCAATTAGGGGAGAGTAATTGCTGAGTTCCTTCACTGGAACATACCAGATATACAGGAATGGACTCCCCAGTGGCATCATGCTTGTGCCAGCTGACTCCATTTGATATTGACTGGACACCTGACCCAAGCCAAACCAATCAGACTTTCCTCAAAATCATTCCATTTAGAGCTAAGGGAAGAGAGTCAGTCCTTCTCTAGAGAGATGTGGGATACCAAGCCTGGTAGCCTTTAGCAACCATGTTCAAAGCCATGTGGATGTATGGTCTACTATGCAAGGGGAGGCCAACATGCAGGGATTCCCCTGTCCCAGGACTCAACTTTCCCTATCCTTCTTGTTTTTCATTAGATGTCCCAATACTGTTCCAGTAATTCCTTTTTCTGAGTTAGTTCAAGTTATGTTTTTGCTATCTGAATCTAAGAGTGTTAATTAATATGATATTTATAGCAGTTAAAAAAATCCACCCCTTGGGGCGCCTGGGTGGCACAGCGGTTAAGCATCTGCCTTCGGCTCAGGGCGTGATCCCAGCATTGTGGAATCGAGCCCCACATCAGGCTCTTACGCTACGAGCCTGCTTCTTCCTCTCCCACTCCCGTGCTTGTGTTCCCTCTCTCGCTGGCTGTCTCTATCTCTGTCGAATAAATAAATAAATAAAATCTTTAAAAAAAAATCCACCCCTGAATAAATGCAACATTTTAAGAATTGAAATTACACACACAAACCCAGAAAATTAAAAATGAATGATCTTACAATAACTGTGCTCAAATAAATGTCACATATATTTTGAAGTTTATAGGAAAGATGCTGCTTAAGATATTATTAGGCAATGATATGCCACGTTCAATTCTCTAACATGTGAATGTTTAATTGTATTTTGAAATTATTTATCTCTAAGAATAATAATAGAATTTTTAAAACTCGTAAGCATGATCCCATTATTTATAAAATTATATATGGCTATTTATCAATTATATCCACCCATCTTCATAGATTCATAAAGAATTGCCTGAATAATTACCTAATGTCAACAATGATCTTTTTTTCTAAGGGCTATATTATTACGTGGTGTTTTATCTTTTCCTTCATATTCTTATGAATTAAAATTCTCAACTCAAATCAACTGAAATACCTAGCTCCAGTTATCTCAAACATGGCTTCTGTGTGAATACATAAAAGCGAGGAAGAAAAACCAACCCAAAGAAAGACCTTGGTGCTGCTTCAACAGGAATACAAAAGGTTAAAAAAAAAGATTTGAAAATCACTACTTCTATTCTAAAGACAAATTTCTGACTTACTTTATAGTATGTAAAGCTTTTGCTCAATGTATATATATTCTCTTAATATGTCATTCTTTTAATATGTCATTCTTACCCCTAGAATTTTGGTTAATGCTCTTCCTTGATCCACTTTCCATCTTTCTAACTTGTATCTACCTTTCAGAAATAAATAAAACTGCCATCTTCCTTGGAATCTTCTCTGACCAGCTCAGTACTCAAGGACCTCATTTCCCCCCACAAAATCCACAGTCCTTATTTGTATTCCTGCAGTACAATAGGGCCCTAAGCATATGACATGGGATTCTGTTAACTAAATTTCTATGAATCAATCCTGAATTCCAAACTAAAGTATCTACACTTGGAGGTCCTCACAGATACAGAGAACAGATTGGTGGTTGCCAGACATGAGGGGGTGAGGGGTGGGAGGGGTAGGGAGGAGAAATGGGTGGTGGAGGTCAAAAGGTAAAAAGAAAAAAAAAGGCAATGCCAAAAATCAGTTCTTAAACCCATTTGTACCACAGTCTCCCTCCACAGTTTAACTTCCTCTCTCACCCTCCAGGGTTCTAGTACAGCTTTCCAGAATGTCTTTAAATTAGCATTTTCAGTGTTTCAGGTTCCTCAGTGTGTGGGATTGAAATTTTCATTTGATTTTAGTCAATCAGTTTCATTCTTATTTAATCAACTAAGACAGGATGTGTCCATTCTGACTTTCTATGTCACTATTTCTTCATCTCTATAGCCAACTGCATTCCAAATCCCGCCATTAGAACTGGTAATGGGATAATGTCTACTCTACACTGAGCTTCCTGAATTATTATCTCAAACATCCCCTTGGAAAAATATTTGAAGAAGAATCAGCTTTATGACTCTAGCCAAGTATCCACCTAGTCAGGTCAAGAAGTCATCATTTCTAAAGCTCAATAAAAGCCTCCTGATAAAAACATGGCACTGTCACAAATTGCAAATTGGCATGAAAAAGAATTTGAAAAGATTGCCAAGGCTGGCAGTCTGCCTTCCCTGCCTGATCACTTAAGAGTGACACCAACTAATTGCAAATGCTCCAACATATGCGATGCACACTCATCCTTTTATTTTTAAAACACAAAAGAAGCTTCTTGAAATAAAACAGTCTAGCCAAAGTATACCCCATTGCCAGATCGAAGGTAAAAATGAAAATAGATTCATAAAACTGATTTAAGATTTAAGGCTTCTTATATATGAAACACTTAGATGTAAGAGTGGCAAGACTGGAGTGTGATCTCCCCGTTCTTAAGATTCTGTCTGAAACCTAACTGTGCCATCAGTAACCCTTGTTATGAATTACCAATGGAAAGCATCTCACGTTTTACTGAAAGAATTGAGTTACTCTATAAGAAATTCTATACTATAGGAAAGCCCCAGTTCAAGATCCCTAATGAAGGATTGCTTGTAGCAGAAAACACAAAACCAAGTGAAATCTGTACCACCTGGCAGAGCAAGCATGCCTATTTGGACACCATCAATAGGAATGGGCCCCTGATATCAGCAGTTTGGATTTCTTATAGAAAGGCACCAATAATATAAAGAGATCTCTTTATAAAAACACACAAGAAAGAGGCTTGTGGAAGTGTAAGGAGTCCAGATGAAGTATATCATGTTATCATTTGTTGCAGAAAGAGAATGATTTTCAGAGATTCCCACAAATTATTGACATTTCCCAAAAAAAGGATCTGTAAAAACATTGTATAGACCTTTTCTTCAGACTTTGAATACTACTAACATTTCTAACATAGAAAAGTAATAAAAATGCAAAATGATAACATTTCTAATGCTGTAGAATAGCTTGAAGTCATTTTTTTTAACATAAACGAGACATTAGATTATACTGGCAAATGTCTGTGAACCAGTGTCACTGCACTTATTCCTCTGGGTCCCTCTAGACTTGCTCTCCTTCTCCATAGTTCAATGTCTATTCTATCTTCCAGAAAACAGAAGTGCAACATCCTTCACCAGGGTAATGCAAACCCCAATTCCATCACTAAGTGTTGTGTTATGCACAATTGAAACCTTTTGCAGCTCAGTCTCTCCACCTGTAAAATGGGGATAATAATAATAATGACTGCGAGCATGTTTTGAATGCTTACAATCTATTGGGCACTGACCAAAGCAAAATCACTTGGCTAGTAAATGCCAGGGCCAGGATTCAAACTCAGACACTGACATAGTGCCTGGCAATTTAGCAGATACTCTCTAAATGCCAGATGTCCATACCCACCCTGTAAAGTCATAATGAATCTCGGTATTGGCAGATTATATAGAAGTAATGCAGAAGTCCTCATATATCCTTGTGGGTAAGACAGCCTCTTGAACAGATTCCCAAACATGACTTTCACACTCTTCATGGATTGGCTCTGCTAATCTCTCCATTGCCACTTCTCACCACCTCCATCCCCACCCTTAGCGACACCCTTTCCTGACACCATGACCATAAAACTTCACCTCACTCACGTGAACTTCTCCCAAAGCCTTAAATGTATCACAATCCCATCATCTCTATTCTGAATCTTTCAACTTGCTTCTCTCTCTGCTTAGAACACTCTTTCTAGCTCCATTTCACCTGACTCATTATTATTTAGTTTAAAATTCGTTTCCATGTGGAGTCTTTTTGACCCACTCTCAACCTCCCTCCCAAATAAGCTGAGTGTCACTGCTTTATCTTCTAGCCCTCAACAATTTCCTATTATGGCTCTTAACACACTGGACTGTAGTGGTATGTTTCCCATCTGTGCTTCCCTCTAAACTCTAAGCTCTGTGAGGATTCTGGCATGTTGTGCTTATCAGTGTTCCCCCAGTGCTTGATACATACATGCCTTTAGTAAATACCTGTTCATTAGATAGGAAGAAAGATGTAAAATATTTTTACAAGAAAATGTAACAAGAAAAATGTAAAATATTTTTCTTCTCTTCTTCTATTCTAACCCCCTTGTAGAGAGAATTGTAATTAGCCTGAAGCATTCTAGAATTTTAGACCAACAATTTCTATGATTGCAGAAGTGGAAGGTGAATATAATGGACTCCCATTTGGTTCCTGAGCACAACTCCTTTTCTTGCTCAGAAGCTTGGCATTTCTCAGGGGTGAAGATATATTCAGAAACCCTAGAGGACTGGATGGACTGATGGTTAGGTTAAACAAACAAACAATATCAACCTCCAAATATAAAGAAAAATGTTAAGGAAATAAAAATAATTCCAACTGCCAAGCACCAGAATATAAAATATTTCACTGATAGAAGGGCTGAAGCATGAAGGAAGGAGGTTCCCTAAGTGGTCTGGAAAGAATTTAATGAACTTCTTGAGAAGCCAAACAGAGCCCATGATCATGCATAGCTACTTTTCTCCCTCCCCACAAGAAGGGGGGAAAAATGACCAGCACAAGTCAGCCTGCTTGAATAGAGCAGATTCAGCTTGGATGTCAAGGAACTTCGCTCAAATGCCAATCACCAGAATTCTAAGCTATCCAGAGGTTTGGCTGGATCACTACCAGTCAGTTCTATGACTGATATCTTTTTCTTCAGACACTGCAACATTCAAAAATAAAAGGAAAATATGTTCAGCTGCTGCCTCTTCAGCAGCTTTGCAATTTTCCAAGGATCAGCCCCTCTCCTACTCTCACTCCCCTAATCTCCAAGCAAAGTAATAGCTTCTCCTTGCCTAGAGAAGGAGTCTCTGGTTAGTAATTCGAGAACCCTTGGTCTCCTAATCTTTATCTGCCAGGAATAAATGAGTGCATGTTAGTTAAATGCAAGACCCCACGTCAAACACTCTTCTCTCTCACTCTCTGTCCCTTCAATCTTTCAAGGTGTCATAGACTGAAAATATAAACTCCTAATAACACCAGCTTGTGACTCCCTCCTCTAAACTCTGCATTCAATCAGCTCCATCTTTCACCTGTATCCATTCTCTACCAGTATCCAGGCACATTTATGCACCTTCCTTCTGTTCTCTTATGTGGAAGGTCTTAAAACCAGTCCTTATTCTCTGCACCCCCTCCTCAGTGAAGCACACCACAGACACTCAGCTTTGTTTGTATTCCTTAACCAGGAGTCTCCACCCATTTTACACTTTTCAGTTCTTGGACAAAGCAGTTGCAGAATAGCATAGACTCTTCCCAACTGTCTCTTCTCACTGCTCTTGATGACAAATACATAAGTTATTTTTGACATAAGACTTTGCTACCACTCTCTATAGGTAGTGAAGCAAGGGGCATTCAAAGCTGACAAATGCCTGACTCCCTTCTAGATAGTCCCTAGAAGCCCCCAAGCGGTTGACAGGATAGGCTGTAACCAGACAAGCCTTCGGGTTTTCTGATAGCTACCTGGTGATCTATCCTCTGCAACAGACACTAAATGTGCTTCTCAGAATCAGATGAAACAATCATGAGAATCAAACGAAATCAAATGGATAAAATGAATTACATACTGAATTTTGAGTCATAAAACCTGAATTCCATGAGCATTAGACCAACATCCAAGTTCCTGGCTCTACCACAGATGATTTATAGTTTTAGGTAAGTCTCTCCTTGCCCTCCCTGAATCTCGTTTCCTTCCTCTCTTCTAAAAGTACGTTTTTGGTTGCTTGCAATCTATCTGTCAAGGATACTGTAACAAAGAAATAGTAAATGCTATAAAATGAAAGGGGTGGAAAGAAAACCCAAGTTCAAGTTCTAGTTCAGTCACATAAAACCTTACGCTTCATTTCAAGTGACTCCCCTTAACTCTTATAAACATGTGGTACTACAGGGTCTAGGGTAATGAATAGCCAGTTTAGCACCATCTGTCCTTTTCCTTGTGCTACTCCATCTATACCTGACTAATTTCAGTTTTTCAAACAGAGCACACTACTCTGACTTAGGGCTTTATGTAACTAGAATATTTAGCCTCACCTTCACCTACTACATTTTTTCCCTTGGATAACTCCCTGAATCTTTTAAGTCTCAAATGAACTACGGCATTTTCAGAGAAGCTCTCCTTTCCCCTCATTACTTTGGCTTCCCTCTTTTTTTTTTATATGCTTTCATAGCAACTTGTACTTAAACCTTGGCAGCAAGCATAACTCTTGTAATAATCTAAGTGTTTCGGCCCTCTTCAGTGAAAACAGAGAAACTTTGTCTGCCTTGAGCTCTGCTATGACCCCAGTACCAAGTTCACTGACTGGCATTGAGTAGATACTCAATAGAGGGGTAGCTACTAGCTCCTCTTCTGAAATCCTCACTATTTTCAGAGAACTATAGTTATATATATTGGGTGAAAGCACTTCGTAAACCGCAAAAGTAAATTGTTACAAAAACCCAAGTCACTACTATTATCTGTGTATGTTCTGAATTCCAAAAATCTCAAATTGTAACTAAATCTCTACGTGCCAAAGCCATGGCTGAGCTTTCTTTATTATTGACTGAGATATGGCTGAGAAGTGAACACTTCTCAGTGACTACTACCATCCCCTGCTATACGAGGAAGTATGATATGATGGTAGGGACCAGTATCAGAATCTTCTGCAGTGTAACAAATTACCTCAAAACTTTGTGGCTTAAGACAAGAAACATTTATTATCTGTCACAGTTTTTGTGGGGAAAGAATTTGGGAGTGATGTGGCTGGTTGTTTCTGGCTCAGCGTCTCTCATAACATTGCAGTAAGATGCCCAAGGTAGCTCACTCACGTGGCTGACAAGTTGGTACTGAACAAAAGCCTCAGTCCCTCTCCACAGGACTGCTTTTGTCCTGCCAACATGGCAATGAGCTTCCCTCGGTGCAAGGGATCCAAGGAAAAAAGATGGAAGATACAATGCCCTTTAAAACCAAGCCTTGGAAATTGCATATCATCGCCTCTGCCACACTTGGTCTGACAAACACACAATCTCCAGTTCTCTGTGGGAGGAGACAACACAGGGCAGATACCGAGAGTCAAGGAGTACCGGGAGCTATCAAGTCCAGTTTCCATGGACTTTGTCTCTGTTCAAAGTCACTAGAACAGTGCTTCGTGCATAGTATGTGCTCTAAAATCAATGTTTAATGGGATCTATGGATGGTATCACAGATGAATAGATGAAAGGGTGGGCCAAGGAGTGGATGTTACTTAGTTTCTGATGCTAGCAATGGAAATATCAGAAGGAATACTGAAGCAATTAATGAGACTATACACACATACTCCCCAAACACCACAGCAAAGATTGTAACTACTGATTTTGGAAAGAGGGGTTAGTGATAGTGAGAGAGGACACGCACCCCTGGAGTAATTCTCAAGCTTCTGAACCCAGCCTTACTTCCTCTGAATCCACCTCTTCCTCAGTGAAGCACACCACAGGATATAGATAAATGGACTTTTCTTTTACATAAAAAATTTGATGAGAGGCTTAGAAACTGCAAAAGTCTGTTTTTTTTCATTATTCTTGTTCTGGAAATTCATAATTCAGCTACCCTCATGAATGTTATGCAAATGCATTAAACAATACAGGGGGGATCTGAGCTTTTAGCATTCTTGACTAATACAAGCATTACTATAATTATCATTTCAAAGTACTAATAATAACATTATTTGCATTTTCTTTGACACTGTTTTTTGAAAGAATTTTTAAGTACTTGAGTAAATATTTGTAAATTATGACCATGAAACAGTAAAGGCCATTCAGAGTAAGAAGGGAACATTGCAGACCAGAATTGATTACTTTAATATTCAAGCTTATTAGTTCACTCTAGAAATAGCTCTGACCCTATAGGGGTCAGAGTAGGATAGTATTTCATTGACGATCAACGTCCATTCACATAGAGAACAAGTCAGACAACTGGTAGTTATCCTGGACAACTTCCTCTCCATCACCTCCCTTACCTAATCCCCTAAATCCATTCTATACTTCATTACCACCACCCTGGGCCATTGAAATGACCCCACACAGGTTTCAACACACATACTGCCATGACTCTACTCTGTACTCCCCTTGACAATCAGACTGAACTTTCTAAAAACAAGATCCAATTTGTCTCTCTCCTTTTCAAAAGTCCTCTATGGATTTTTATTCTTGAATATGCACTGTAGATAAAAATCATTAACATGACCTATAGAGTCATGTGTGATCTGGTCCATATATAACTTTCTGCTTCATGCTCTGTGCCCCAGTCTCTTTCAGTCCCTAGAGTACATACTCTTAACATTTTATTCTGTGGTCTAGTTTGTCTAGAATGTCCGTCATCACATCCTTTCTTACAAGTCACTTCTTCAAGAAAGCCTTCTCTCAGTGGAAAGGCCTCAGTGGAAATTAGTGCTTCCTGTTATACAGTTTATAGCACTATGTATCTCCTTGGTAGCTATTATCACAACTGTAATTTTTACTCCTCCTGGGACAAATTGAATAGTGTTGAATTCTCATTTTTCCCATTCTTCCCATCCCACTCCATGGGCACAGACAGTGAGTACTGTATTCATTATTACGCTTTCAGTGCCAACACTGGGCTCAACCCAGAGCTGATGTTCAAGGTGTGCACATGGATTAAAATGAAATGAAGATTTCAAATGCATACCAAGAATGTAGTTTAGATTAAGGAAGAATTTGCTGCATTTATTTAAGAAAAATAAGGTAAAAAGCAAAACCATAATATCTTTCTTGATGAGTTCTGCTATTACCATCAATGATGAGGATAAAAAGAGAGAGAAGCTACTTTGGACAATCAGGAAAAGGGGTATCCCAATCCCCAATTTAGGGATTTATTTAGGGAGGTTTTTACAGATTTTAAAATCTTTTTAGACAGCCTGGAAATGTAAGTTTGTTGATGGCAGTTCTTTTCCATTTAGAAGGCCTTCAAACATCCAATAGAGGAGAGAGGGAAAGGGAGAAAGAGAAAATAAGGGGAAAATACTACGTGACAACACAATGCAGAATAGATTCACCAGTATCAAAAAAACACTCTACACTGCCTAGATATAAATCATTACTACCTAATCTTCACCTAAAAAGAGCCAATTTCCTTAGAAATAAAAGCAGGATGGCTGCCTAATGCCTCACCTTTGGGTAGAATTAAAGTCAAAAATATCCAGTGCTTTTCAGAAATACAGGAAAACCCTATAGAAAATTACATTAAATGCAAAAGACCAACCCAGATAATGCAAACAGAATAAATATATTCATACTGAAAATATGAACATCCAGAACTTACATTCTTTTTGTAGAAAGAAACAGACATTCAGGAACAGTGACAGCATTGACTGTAGGTAGAAGTAATTTCATGTACTTCAATTCTTTTTAAAAGGACTTCTACATTTTCTATCCATTTTAACAAATTCTCAACATGCACTCCAAATTTCTATTAGGACAGTTACAATAAAACAAAAGAATTTTAATGAGTTTTCTCCCCAAAATACCTAGAGGTATAAATCCACATTAAGGATTAATGACCTGTCAACTTGTACTTAAAGGAAAGAAGAGACACTTCAGTTGTAGAAATTTAAAAATAAAAAAGTCTGAAGAAAACTTATCATTTTTCCCCTTTGTGTCATAAAAAGAACTGACCTGATTTATTTGCTTTAGGTTGGCCAAAAGAAAAATGTATTAAATGGTTGGCCTTTTAAGCAAAAATTCATTCTGGGCAAAATTTTATGACAAAATTAGAAAGCCTGGTCAGAAATACTCTTTTAGTCACTTAAATGATAAAGCATTAATGTCAGAGTCAAGCATAGTATAAAAGGGAGAGGCTATTTACATTTTAGATTTAACAAAATGTCTCCAGTGACTACTGTAACGTGGAAGGAGTGCCTCACACTCTTAACCAAGCATGTCTGGTGGTGGGTGCCATAAAATACTTGAATAGCTATTTCAAACCACCAATGCAATTTTATCCCTATTTTTTAAAGTCTTATCTATTTCAAGTAAAAGTTAATGCTGGGTTTTCTGATTCATTTACACTTGACGCATGGCCATGCCCGAGAAGCTCTATTTGAGGTGCTATGAATCTCTTTTTTCCCCCTTTGAATCGAGAAGTGATGTTATGACAGCAGAAGACAGAATCCAAAGGCTGAAAAGATCAAGTTGAATTTGAAACTCAGAATCTCCAGTGTTTAAATAGATTCTAAATTTAGAAGCTTGCATTCTCCCAGCCCCAGTGTATGTGACACAACGACACGAGGAAAACAACCCATGGAAGAATCATGTTATTGCCAAAGTCAGACAGTGGCTCGTCTTCCTTTTTGTGGGCACACGCTCATATCAAAGAAGTTAACAAATTCCATCTTTTTCCTTCAGAAAGAGACAATCTCCATTCACCAGACTGAGCAACATTAATCTGAGTCCATCCTTGCTCCATGAAAGCATCTGTGTGATGGGAGAAAATAAAATCACCCAATTTTGCCAACAAGATGTAAAATAAATCTGGATATCTGAGTAATTTATTTCTTTAATGTTTCATATAAATATTTGGTGTCGTAGAGAAACAAAAGCACTTGGGGAAAAAAAGTTCACTATACCTGATTTTAAATAGACAATATGTACCTGAATTGACTTTTTTATGACATTTTTGCTCTGCCAGTCCTGCTCTGAGCCAGGAATGGTTACAGGGCACGTCATTAAACAAGGAGGTCCTAGAAACATCTTAAATCTTCAATAAATCTTTATAACACTCACAGTTCTATATACTACCGGAGTACACATTAAAAGGTTTCCATGACATAGAGTTGACCTAGCACTCTCTACCTTCCAGGTGCTTTATGCAGTCACTGACAGAAGAATGTAAAAATCAATTTATGTTCAATAAGGTAAATGTCAATGATATCTTTAAACATGATGAGCCAATGGCATAGTTTATTTCCAGACATTCAAATTTTGATAGCTGATGACCTTAAATATTGTTTGGGCATGATCCAAAAGTTCAGAAACATTTAATGACCTATAATTAACTGGAAGAAAGTTCTAAAGTCAGGCATTCTCCTACTCAGAAGTCTTCTGTGGCTCACAACTGCCTGCAGAAGGAAGGCTCACTGCCATAGCTTGGCATTTAAAATCTTCCATAATCTGGCTTCAAACTACCCCGTTAGCCTGATTTCACCCATCCATCATGCATGCCTTATGTTCCAAACAAACCCAACTATTCCTTGCTGCTGACTACACACCACACTTTCTACCTCTATCCTCCAATGCTCCCTTTCATCCTTTCTGTTGACTCTTCATATCTAAATAGGGACAATCTACTCAGAAGGCAGTTTGGTAGGACGTGTGTCAAGGCCATTAATGTTATTTTGTCCCTTAACCCAATAATTCTACTTTTAAGTCTTAGAAATGATCAGAGCTATAGATTTTTTTAAATGCACAACAATGTATTTTATAATAGCAAAGGGAAAAAAAAGACTATGGAAGGTACCTAAAAACCCAAAGTTAGGGGATTATATTAAAAATCATTATTCATATATTATGGATTATTAGTTAGTTGTTTAAACAATGTTAACAGAGTTTTTAATGACAGAACGAAATATTTAAGACATATGTGAAGTGGAATAGCAGGATAGAAAATTGCATATACGTACACAATCTTAATTATGTAAAAAAATTAGAAAAAGACTGAAAGGAAATATATCAAAACAATATTGGTATTTCTAGCTCTTAAAGTTTGGGGTAATTGTTTTCTGCTTTTATAGGCTTCCCTCTGCTTTATAAAATTTATGCATTTATTTCCTTAATATTTCCTTAAAAAAAAGATTTTTTTAAATCCTATGTTTTAAGATGCTTGTCAGCTATCCTCTGTGAAACCTTCTCAAATGACCCTTGATGGAATTAAATCCTTATTTCTCTGTTGTCCCATAGTACTTGGTACTGCCAACTACTTTTTAATCACATGTTCTGTCTGACATTATTTGTTGAATTTAGTTGAGAAAAAAAGACCTAACAGATCTGTGTCTTAAAATTTCTAAAAACAGACCCAACTGAAGAAGTTTCTATATATATTCAGATGTACCTGTAATACAGCTTTATTTTCAACATCGTCTTGTTAAATAGAAGCACATCTGTTAACATCAGAGTCTCCTTTATAAACCAAGCATCAAGCCTACCCTAGGCAGCTCTACATCTGCAGTTTGTTTGAAAACTTATGCCTTAATTATACACTGTCTTTCCACTAAATGCTGTATTAACATTTTGGAACAAAGTTCTAAAATGTATGCGGGGGTTAAAAAATAAACTATTAATTTCATCATAAGCATAGGAAGAAGAATCATGGCATCATGTTCCTGGCAAGCCTGTTCTGCTTTTTTCCTCCAAACTGGATATATAGGTGTTTGTATGAATTAATGTTATAAATTTTGACAGAACATATTGAAAAATTCTCAGTTTAACCCTTAAGCATTAATATTTGCTAGAGTTTGCTGTATTTGCTATATACAGATGTATATATACATGTACATATACTCTTTGTCATAACTAGGGCACTGGGGGAAGTTATCAGATAAAATACATGACACCTATTTATATTTTAACTTCAGATAAATCTTTTTTTAGTATATGTATATCCCATGCAATATTTTGTTTGATATTTTATAATAAAACTGCATTTATCTGAGATTCAAATTTAACTAGAAGTCCTGTATTTTTATTTGCTAAATCTGGCAACTCTGGGTGGGAGAGTGATTGCATATTTAGAGATTCTACAATCTGGCTTAATAACTTCTCAAACTTACCCCTGGGTAGCACTTCATTTAAACTCAGCAGATAGTGAACTCAGATATCTGAGTTCTCGACATCCTTCCAAACCAAGTTTTAAAAAGAAAATCCACTAATACTGATGCCAAGAAATCACCAGGAGTCCTTAACCTCTCCAAATTCCAGAGCCTGAATTCTTGCCAAGTCTATATGGATGCATTACATACAAATTATCAAGCTCTGTTGTGTCTTACAATTTTATTTTTATGCATTTATACTTAACAGAGGAGCCAGGAATGTTTGACTTTACAAGCTCAAAAATTTTTCAGAGTATTTAATGCACACTAGAGAACCAATTCTAATGTGCCCTTGTTCTTTTATAGAACAGTAGAGAGGATATGTCTAGCATTTGTCATCATTGGATTCTTACTTGACGTTAAGATAACTACTTTCTTCAGATTTTCTTCTTAATAATGTAACTTCATTTTCCTCAGTCCATTTTTTATGGATCTTCTATGTCCCACAGGCTGTTTAAAATCAACATGCCATAAAATGAATTCTTTTTCTGACCTTTGTTCCCCAACACTTTCCCTTTTCTGCATTCCCAATCATCCATCCAGAAATTGTAATAAGGAATCACAGCTTTATTCTCAGTGCATCCTCTTCAGGACCCCCATACCTTGTCATTCAAATCTTCTCAGTTTCACCTCTTAAATACATCTGGTAGTGGTCCTTATTCTCAGCTTGACATCCCCACTATCCCTGCCTTAGCCCAGGCTCTCCTGGGCAGTCTCCAGACCAGGTTTCTCAAATTTCAATGTGCTCATGAATCGCCTGCATATTTTGTTAAAATTCAAGTTCTACGGATGGGCCCCAAGAATTCCCATTTCCATCAGATACTTGGGGATACTGATGCTGCTGGTCCAGGAAGCACACTTTGAATAGCAAAGCTCTAGGTTATTTTTTACAGACTCCCAGCCAGTCTTCCTTCCATTCTAACTAATCACCACGTTACTGTCACTATTCTGGGTAAAATTTTCATATGACTCCTCTGCTACTGAATTGTCAAGATATAAACCACCCAGGCTACCAATGAGTTTCAGGTGCAGCCCCCCTCCATCCTCCAGACCCATATTCTAAACTCTAATTCCCATGCCGCTCCCTTCTGCTGCTGAAACTCTTTTTTCCTACTTCCAGGCCCTTTCCCTAAAATGTCCTTACAGTAATTTTCTTTGCCTGAGTGGCTCCTTCTTCCTTCTAATGTCACACTTCCTCTGTGAAACTTTCTAACATCCTCTCAGCACCAACCCCTGGCACCTGATACGATTACGTGCACCTCTCATAATTGGATGTCTTCGCACATCACTTTGGACATGCCCTGATGACAATAATATGCAGGGCTTTTTATGCTAAGTACTGTTATGTGTATTTTATGTGTCATCCTCCTAACAATCCTATAAGGTAAATAATCCCCATTTTATAGACCATGAACAAAGGCACTACAGGTGACCTTATTCGGAATCACACAATTTGTTCATGCCAGAGCCAAGTTTCAAGCCCAGTCTGATACAAGACTCTGTCATCTTAACCATTGCACCCCACTACCTCCCTGATTATTCTCACTTCAGTTATCAGTTGAACCATATGAAACCGCTGGTATTTGACCCTTTTATACCACAAAATCACCAATCTCCTGGGATTTAACTTTTCCAAAAAATTAAGAACCATTCATGAGCAGATGCCACATCTTTTTCTTCATAAAAATTCCCTAGATTTAGCACAGGTCTGGCACATACCTGACACTTAACTGATCTCTGTTAAATGAAGCAAATATAGCCCCAACTTCATTTATTGAGGAACAAGTGCATGCTAGACACCATACCACGTGTTTCACATACATTTTTTTTTAAGATTTTATTTATTTATTTGACAGAGATAGAAACAGCCAGTGAGAGGGAACACAAGCAGGGGGAGTGGGAGAGGAAGAAGCAGGCTTCCAGCCTGATGTGGGGCTTGATCCCGGAACGCCACCCAGGCGCCCCCACATACATTTTCATGTTTAAACCTCATTACAACATGTACTGTACTCTTATTTTTATAATACAGATGCTAACTCTATGACTCAGACACACAACCAGTAATATAGCAAAGTAGTACCTAAACCAGGCCTATCCTAAGAGTTAAGCTGTCAGTCTTCAGTGTTGAACAGTGTGAGAACTTGAAGACTGTCTATTTTTCTCACCAAGTCAAACCTGAATTCTGGTTTTAAAAATCTCATACTTTCTGGGATGAAGACACAGTTCCCTTCGTTGACTACTTTGTAATTCTTTTTATTTTTAAAAACTTGAAGCATATACAAAAACAGAGACAAGAGCGTAATAATCTCCCATGGATCTATAAGCCAGCTTAAAAAATTATCAATAATATACCATTCTTCACTTCATCCAACTTCCCACCCTTTGTTCGTTTAACACTGTTTTAAAGTAAGTCCCAGATATCATATCATTTCACATATAAATCCACCAGTATGTTTCTCTAACAGATATTTTAAAGTAGCCACAAAAGAATTATCACACTTAACTAAATTAATAAATATCCCTTCGTATAAATGCTCAATTTTCTTTGATCTAAAAAAAAATGTCTTCTTACAGTGATGTATTTGAATTAGGATCCTAGCAATGTCTACCCATTACACTTGGTTCCCACTCACTTATTTTTTCTCATGCCATTTATTTGTTGAAGAACTGGTTGCTAGGCCTAGGGGCTTAATTAAATTCAGGTTCAATTATTTTTGGCAAAAATCTTCATGGGGGTTCTGCATATGTTCTATGGCACCAACTGGGATGCACATAATGTCTCGTTGGTCTCAAATTTTGTGATATTAAGATTCAACAGTGGGTTCAAGAATTGTCAGCCTAATCCATTAATTATGCTACGTTCCCACAAATTTTATCAAAACGGTTTTAGAAGCTATAGACTTCTATTGTAAGGAACAATATTTTAAGAGTTTTTACAATTATTTTTTCCTAATTCTATAATTCCTTTTGCATTTGTAAGTTGAAATTCTTAGTGATTATCAACCCCTTGTTGAGTGGCTCAGTAAATGGGTCAGGGTACAAATGCAAAGATTTTAAACATTACATTCAGTATTGGCTTGGAGGTGGATGAAATTCTCTACTCTTAGAAATTATTATCCATATCAAGACAAACAAATAGTCCCTCCATTAAACTATAATTGACAGAGACCTCAAGTACCAATAGGCTACTCGGTTCTTCAAAGGACATTCTGGCACTGATTCAATAAATATTTATCTTGTTAAACTAGGATTTTGCTAAGGAAATGAACTTTCTTTTAGGCATCATCAAAGAGATATTTGATGACCTGTTATTTAACCAAAACACCAAGTTTGGAGATCTACACCAAAAAATAGACTTGTAGTTAAGTGGTTATAATACTGTGGAGAGAAACTTACATATTTTCCCCATTACATTAACATAGCCTATTCTACAAAATATAGCCTTTTCTTTATGGATCTTCATGATAAGTTGCTCTGCTGGGCATTGTGTAAAAACTTATCATCTAAAACATTTGCACAGAGCATCAGATAAAGAAATTCATAATATCAGGGAGGAGAATGTAGCTAATGAAAGTACATTATTAGTTCCTGTTTGCCTATTCATTGGCAAAGGAAATTGGGTCCCCAAAAGAAACATACAAGGGAAATTTTAAATGTTGAAAGCATCTGAGGAAATTAAAGCCTCACATCTTGGTTCAGAACCAGTTATAGGTATTAGAGGTCTCTACCATCCTCAAGATATTTCTAGTTAGTATCTACATAACTTGCTCTATTCTACTCACCTGTATTTAAAAGGCTCTTGATGAGTATCAACTTTAAAGCCATATGTTTTATCCATCCTTGGAAATAGCATGGGACATTAAGAAAAAATCCTGACCTGCAATTCAGCGGACATAGCTCCTAATTTCCACACCCACACTAATAATCTGTTTTTGGACAAATCGTTTCCTATAAACATGAAAAACTAAATTACATGATGGAAGGAGACTTCCAGCTCAAACTGTCTATACTTTTGTTAAGTGCTACACACAAAAAGAGTACATGATTGAAATTAGTCCAATGAAATCATGCCCTGAGCAACACCAAAAGACCATATGTTCTCCTTGAACTAAAGTTTATTTAGATCTATTATGATGAATACCATATTCCACATAGACTTCCCAGCGGAAAGGTAACCTCAGACAACAGCAAATATGGTCCACCTCAGAGAAATGTACAGGCTCCAACCTACTGGCACTGAATACCCAAGACAAAGAGGACAACAGAATTTGAAAAGATTTTGTATAAATCATAATATTTCAATATTTTTTTCATAATTTCACATTTTTCCTTCAAGAGTCATTCAAAACATAATACAAATAAAAATGTCCAAGTTTAGAACATAATAAAGTTCGTCCCTCCTTTATCTTTCCATGTATGCCTGACTCATAGTGGTTCTATAGACATAGACCCAATCCAAAAATGGCACATCAGGTATATAGGTGGCAGTCATTGCAGAACCTGCCCGCAGCCTCTTCCATGGAGAAATGTCCTGCTCACAATTCCCAGGCCCAGTATTTACTCTAAGACCCCTGCCAGAGATGATTTGATCAGAGGTGGAAACATAAACCAAAGGCAAGTAATTTAAGTTTAGCAATTGACCTATGAAAGAACCTGTTATTTAAAATAAAAATGGAATAGGGCTTCTCAAGAAATAGTTTCTGGAAAACCCAAAAGACTTAAAACCGTTATATGGGAGAGCTGAAACCATAGTTTGAGTTAGAACCATAATACTTGGCTCAGCTTAAAGTATGAGGGACCAGAGACAATCAGTTAAAAAAACCAGTTAATAGAGATGGTTTAATGGAGGTAAGAGAAAAGCAAAGCTTCCATCAGTGATGTCAATGTGGAATAGAAGTCACCAACTAGTCAACAGACAAGCCAGATTTCTCATAATGTTCCCACTGAAATTCAGGGCCACATGGATCTTGGCTCTTGATACCCTTTTGCTTGAAATAATTTGAGTAAGTAATGGGTCTCTATCCATTCAACTTAAGTTAAGCAACAGGTTTAGTTTAGGAATAATCTCATGGTCGTATAAAAGAGGGTATCACAGTGCAGTCACATAGAGAAGCTTCCAGTGATCCATATGGATACATGCCTGACTTATCAGGAGAAGAGAAGATGCCCCCAAACTAAAGAGATTAAAGCGTTTTTGGTGGTGTCTATGGAAGACTCAGAAAACACAATACTGTGCTTCCTTGCAGACCAAAGCAGCAAGGAGGAAGCAATAACAACTGGATTCTCTTGACAGCAGAAGCCTTATCCAGCATCATCCCCCACCTTAAGAGTGGTCAAAACCAATAGAAATTTCAAGGGAAATGTAAAAATTTAAGGCATACGAGGAATCCTCCATCCCTAATTCAAATATGTGATGGGAACACCTAAACATACCAACTGAACCCAGAGCTCTTTAATTAGATTTAAGCAGCCAATCTGGATTCTACATTTCAATGTTTCTGTTCTCTCACGCTCTTCTTGATGTTTTCAGCTTTAAAAATGTCAAGATTCCATAGTGCATGCATGCTTAAAAGATGGGTATAAGACAAACTCTTTCAACAGCTGGTAACTAGACATTGTGGTGACCATTTCATAATGTATATAATTACTGAATCAGTATGTTGTACAACTGAAACTCATACAGTATTATATGTCAATTACTCTTCAATTAAAAAAAAAAGACAAATTCTTTCCTGGGAAATACTCCTGAGAGAGAAGAAATGAACACTGTACTGACAACAAAAGCACATTTTGCTTGTTTTGAAGGGAATCACTCCTGATGACAGTGGGCTGGAATTTATCCACCTTCACTCTCCAGGTCTCTAAGAATAATCAGTAGGAAAAATACACTCAAAGCAGGTCACATCTGCTTTGAGGTACCATTTTATAAGTCAGAGGTGATCAGATGGGAAAGAATCCTCAACAAAGTTTCCTATTTTATTTCTACTGCTTGCTACCTCTGGTCCAAAGTTTAAGGGGACTCTTAAAGTCCACTTCCAGAGTGGACCCAGTCCAGCAAATAACAGAAGAAGATTCAGTAGAATGACGGCCTGTGCCTCCCAGTACTGGCAGCTGAAGTATCAAGTAAATAAAAAAACAAAATAAGCCTATGCCTCCTGCTTCCAGAAAAACTCTTTCAAACTCCAGTTTCTAAAGAGCATGGCCCACACGCTTTTTCTAAGCAGGAGCAGCAGTTGACTAGCTCTACCAATAAGATTAAGAATGAAAATGGCCACACATCACCTTCTTTGAGTTCTGGAATAAAAGAAAAACTCCTGCCTTAATGAATTGCCAGTCAGCAAAGCATTCAGGTGATGCTTATCCTTGTCCCCCCTTCTTGATTTTCTCTTCCCGTCAGGAATTTGGAGTAGACGTTCAATCCAGCAGGGAAACTACAGTGTTTACTAACTGAGATGGCAGCTACAATCCCTCGATTTGAGATATGCCTTCAACTAGGTGATGCCAACTTTCCTTCCAGATGGCTGTTAAGCACCCACAACCAACGACTGACACAGCTTCTGGCAGCAGTTGGGAAGAGCTGTGAGCAATGTCACATCCCGAGGAGAAAGCCAGCAAAATCACATCTTCTATATAGTTATTCTCAAGCACCAGAAGAGTTCTATTTTTATTAATGGGGCCATTTAGAAAAGGCATGAAATTAATTTATTGCTACGCTGGTTAAAAATATTTACTTTTTTGTTATCTTTGCAGTTGGCATAAATCTGTTCTGCTAGAAGGGATTAGGATGGCAAGCAGGCAATGAACAAGGAAAGACGACATAGCCCCATCAGAGCAAGTGTTTGGCAAGGTTATTGGTACTCCTGCCCAAGAAGCGAGCGGTTAGCCACAAAGCATGTGCTAAATCTATAATTTCTGTGCTCTGGATGCAATAGGAAGGCTAGGGGGACTCTTAGTTCCATGCATTGAAATCAAAATGCACATTTCCCTTGCCTCTTGCACAAGCTCAGACCGGCAGCAAGCAGTTCTGCCATTCAAAAACCGAAGAAGCATCACTTACTCATTTGTTCTGTGGCCATTTGTTTTGCTCTTTTAATTTCAATGGGCCATCAGTTTTTAACTAAGTTCTCTCCAGGGTTTAGAGTTTGGGCAGGCCAGTTAAGCAGGATAAGTGGCATTCGTGAGGTATTTCTGTGTGCATCACTAGGAGAGCATGATGGCCTTGGACTCCAGGTAAGGAGACAAAGCATTTGTTGGTGAAGTTTGTCTCAACCTGAAAGAGGGAGGGGCTTCCAAGGGTAACCCCTCCCTCCAACCAGAATCACCTCAAGATAGTTTCACTTCTCCTGAAATTCTTTACCAGCCCTCATATTACATCTCAATGGTTTTCATGCCTTATGGTCACAGTCAGAAAGCTCCTCTTAAAGCCTTATCTTAGTCCCTATTGCTCCCTCCCTTCTTCTGTCATCAATGAAAATGATAACATGAACTTGTAATACTTTCAGAAGTTCAGTTTTCTGGTCTCCAAATACTATACACAAATTCCATTGTCCATTCCAGCGGTTAACTAGGTGCTTATGTATCCAAGTTCCTAGTGAGTGGGCACTCTCAAAGAGCTGCAAGAATTCAGACCCAACAGCTGAATATAACCCATATAAAATAAGGCTGATTTTTACCCTGAGATATCGTTTCTTCCCTTTTTTACACAACATGCTGCTCTTCTTCTTCTAACTAAAGAGTACCATACGCTAAGAAAGCAGCAAAAGATTCCAAGGACCCAAAGTTTAGAACAGGAGCTGACAGTTTTCTTTGCAATGTGTGATAGAGAATTGGTTCCATTTTGACCTTCTGAAGCTTGACTAATCCTGTTTTAAATTCAGAAGTCAATGTTTCTTATAAAGTCAGAAGATTTAATTCAAATAAAAAGCAGAGATAGCTGTATGCTTGTTGGTTAGGATTCATAACTTGATTAAGTACCTACTGAAGCCATTTCTAAACCATGATGTTGGCACTGTGTTTATTTTCACTTCAAATGACATCCTTTCTGCTTATACAGGTAATACACGTCATTTTTTTAAAACTGGGAAATTCAGGGGAGTAAATAGAAAAACATAGAAATCCTTCATATTCTCAGAGATAAGTGGAGGTTTATCTTTTAAGTCTTTTAAAATATGGGCATATATATATATATATATATTTAAACAAAATTGGTTTTATGCTTGACATACTGTTTGTATATCATGATCACTCCCAATTATGTGAAATATTATCTTAATATTATTCCATCAACTTTATTTTTAAATTAGTTTTAAAGTTTCCAGTTAATATTCTTCAAAAGACTAAAATGTTAGTCATTGATGAGTATCTGTAAAATAAATAAATAGATAAATAAATAACCTCATTCAAGAAACTGATGGCTTAAGGAAAAGGAAAACTCATCATTTCACTGTACCCGGAGCTGAACCCAAAGTTACTGAGGCAAAGGAAAGTAATTTCATTAATTTCTTTAAGGAAATTGACCAATCTTTAAAAACCATGAATCAATAGGGTCCCCCTTTTGCTAACGTGCTTTTGTTAACACTATTCAACTGCATGGCTAAATTCTACTGATTTTGGAGGACCAATCTTTACCTGGGCAACTGCTCTAACCTTTTCTTAGAAAGGCTCTTTCACATCTTAGGAGGAAGCTGAAGAATAATGTTTAAGAATATAATGTTAATCTTGAGCAAGTTATTTAAACTTAGTGTACTTCCAGTTCCTCATCTGCAAAATGGGGATAAAAATATTCTCTTTCTCATAAGATGGTTACAAGGATCATAGGTCAATATGTATCCCATACTTAGAGTGGTGCCTGGAACATGACAGGTATTCATTAAAGCTAAGTGTGATTATCTGTAACTCTCATTTGGTCACTTAATCACCTATTGTTTTATCTTGTTGTTTCTTGGCAGCTATTTTTGTTTTATCCTTTTCTGTAGTTTTACTGTTTTGGTACAACTCTCTTTTTATGAAAATCCTTCCATTTTTCCTTGCTGGTGCTCTGCTCTACATTTTCTTTCTCCTTTCTTCCTGTCAAGAACCCTTGGACCTTTACAAAACCTGATTATGCCCTCTAATCGTCTAAGGCTTTGGACTGTCAGCCTGAAGTTAGAGAGTAATCCAGCAGAAAAGTCAGCCTCAAAAGATTTGGTCTGTGGATCTGTTTCTGCCAACAGACTCCCTACACCATGTGACTCGACCCATTTTATAATCTTTGCTCATTTGTTTTCACCCTTGGGCTGAATGTCCCAGGGCGCAGAGAACCTGTCTCTCAGATGGCAGGTAAGCCAAAAATAAAATCTACTACTACATTCCCTGGTACACTGTTCTAATTAGTGAAAACAGCCCAGAGGAGTGAGGAGAAATTGAGAATCACACAGGCCTCCCTCATCTCCACGCCTGAGTGTTACAAGCAGAGGTGAGGAGCATTACCATGCACCTAAGGGCAATTTCCCACACAGTCAGCTCAGCAGTTGTGAGTGGTTCTCCCTCACCAACCAAATCTCCTTCCTAGAATCATTTTTCTCTTTTAGAGCCTCAAAACACCAAAGCACAAGGAAGCATCGAGTTACAAGTATCAGAGCCCAGCTGAGTCCCTGTGTGTGCATGTGTGTATCCTACTGGGAGAGTATATAGGATTCCCGTAGTTATAATTGGTGCTGCCCTTCGGCTTAGAATTGCATTACTTGAAAAGCAGAGGGGTGGCTGTTGTACTTATGATCATTAATATTTCAATCCAGAGGGGACTGTTTCCTAAACCCTAGGAGAGGTAACAGAGGTTAGCATGGTAAAACATAGCCAAAATGCCATAACCTGCAGCCAGATGTGTTATGAATAACAATGCATGGAAGAAATAATAAAAACGGATAAAAAGAACAAGCTTCTAGTGTTAAAAAACCTTAGCAAATTGAAGTTTTGTTTAAGTACGTGGGAACTAAATGCCAAAGAAAAGCCCCCTGACCTAAGCAGCTTGCTCAAAGTGGCTGTACGTAATTCAACAACTCTGCCAGGAAAGTTACACACAAAAGGTTGAGAAAAGCAGTTCTAATAGATCAACTAATGGCCTGGAAGGAAGTTATAGAACCAGACATCTCATCCCAGACTCCTCTCCACCCCCCCTTCCTTGACATTCCCTCGGGGCCCCATTGCCTTCAAAAAAAATTTAACTTACACAGTGCAGAAAGGATGATAAATACTTGCCAACGACCTACCATTGGAGGGCACAACAGAACACAGGTTCAAATAGGCGGCTGCTTCCACTGAGAGCATCTCTGTGACCACCAAGTATACTCCCTAGCAGTATTTCACATCAAATACAGCCAAACAGATCAGATCACCTCTTCTCTAGAATTAGAGTGTGTTCTTTAGAGATTCAGTATTCAGCTTCTCTGGTGTTCAAATGCCAGCAGTCTTTGAGGGATCTACTGCCAAGGTGCTAAGCGGGTCTGTGACAATCTTTGGTTTCAGAAAATGAGAAGGTTGGGTCTGAGAAATCAAACTTCACAACTTATAATCTTTTCATAATGATAAACTTCTACATGTGTTGTTACTTTTTAATAAGACCTGACTCTATCGTACCTATTTAAGTAGGTGTTGATGTTCAGAAATGAGTTACGTTAACCTTCCAAATAGAATCCTGTTTGTAGCTGAAGCATCTAAATGAAATGAAAAGGAGCCTTCTTTGTTTTCTTAATAAATAATGAATGCCTAGATTAAAGGTGGCAAATATATGGCTCTCCCATGACCATTTTTCCTCTGTGAAAGGCATGGATGGAATCACCAATCTGGCAATTCTTTCCATCAGCTGGGGTGTGATTTCAGAAAACCAGTACTTCTAGCAACCACTACAAATGGATCAGAGTTGGCAAGCAAGTTGAGAACTGGCCCAGTATGCCATGACCACTTCAAATCGGTGACACCATGTGTTCCGTATTCATTGAAATATTTGCATTTCTGTGACAGAAGTCTGTATCTCTGTAGAGTTATCCTGAAGGAAGAATATCACTAACAGACCTAAAGTGATAGGGGCTACACATAGCTCTGCTTGGGCACCAGGCCCAGCCCAAGCTCTCTATCTAAGCTGTAAAGCTCATGCACCTGTGAACTTAACCACTGAAAGTCTTAGGGAACTCAGCTAAAAGGTAAACATGAATATTCTCATCATAAGGCAATTATAATGATTTATGGAATTAGGAAGAAAATGGAAACTAAAAGCATTTATAGTTTTATTAAATTTTGGGGTCCAAGTAATAAGTTTGTCTGGTTGTAAATTTTAATGAAAACATGTAAGACACATAAGACAAACACATGGCTTGCTAATCTAAAGGAAACTGAATACTGATCTCTTAAGCCACAAAGGAAGTGACAGGAGAAAGAAAAGGCATGTTTTTTCATCAAATGAAGATTTTTTTATGTTTATATTGATGTTCTAAATCTATTCGGATGTGATCAATATCCCTTTCTTTTTCTTTTTCCTGTGGTTCACTACACCTCCAATGCAAAACAAATGACAAAAAAACTATAGCAAAACAGAGAAGGAACAAAAAGGATAGCAAGTATTGCTGAAACAATTAAAAGGAAAGCAAGCAAGAAAACTAGGCAGTTCAGACAATCAATTCTAACTATAAAATAATTTGAATTCTGCTGTAGGCTGCTGAAACTTAATACAAAAATAACAAAGAGAAATGAAAAAGTTATTAAGTATCAGTAATAGTCACATAAAAGGGAAGGGCGGTGTTCCTAGGTGAATGTGTTCCTAGGGCCAAGGACAAGTTTAGAGCCATCTTCAAAGCTTTGAGGAAGTGAACCTGCCTGTAAGAAAAGGCCCCAAGAATAAGGAAAAGACAAACTGGAAGCACCGTCAATAAATATTCTGAATAGTAACCAAGTGTTATTGGTTTCCTCAGTCTCCCAGACATTAAAAAGATAAAGACACAAAAGCCTATTTCACCCTTAACCCTTCGTTAACCTTCCCTCTCAAACCTCAGCTGCTCCAACACTTCAGGTCTGGAAAGATGTCCAGGTGGTCATTTGAGAAAAGCACTCTGCAAGAATTACCTATCATACCTTCATTACAAGCAAGAGCTCCCACAGGGACGTGTTCATATTTGTTCTTAAAAAAATACAGATGAAATTCTGCCTCATGTAAACTAAGAACAAAAAAAAAAAAACCATCCAAACATTTTATAAATTATTTTATAATTATAATTAATTATAAAAATTTAAAATGAAGGTGTTGCTTAGATATAAATTACAAATGAAAATCTTCTCCCAGATTTTATTAACAAAATAGCAAATTGGGAAAGAGAGGAGAAACATTTTAATAATGTGTCTCTATACATGTGTAAAGTACTTCGAGTCTTTCTTTTTATGGCAAGACTTGGGGGGTGGCAGTGGATATTGGTCTACACAGAAGAGATTAAATGCATTCAAAGCTGGGGATAACCTGGGAAGAACTGATCAGAAAGTAAAGAAGCAATTGCCTGGATTGATTTTCTATATCCCTTCACTTGGCACTAAATCTGCAGGATGCTTTTGTACAAGGAGGAAAATATGAAGCCTAGCATGCTACTGAATACTGAAACATGAGCTGAGCTGTTTATGTAGCCATATGTAAGCGATCTGGTATATGGATTTCTTTGGGGATTTGTCCTGCCTTTAGAGGTTAGCAGCTACTTGAGAAGGAAATGTTTTTACTGCACCAATTCAGTGCAACACTCAAAATACCTTTAAAGGAAATAACACCAGATGAAAATCTGTCACTGCCAGGTACATTCCACACAGCATATCATTTTGTCCTCCCAACTTTTAAAGGTCATTAGCCCTGCAAACCAGGAAAGAGGGCTCTAAGGGGAGGGGTCAGTAATTCACCCAATATTACAAGGATTGCAAAAGAGTCGCTGGGATCTTGACAATGTCTGTCATAGGCCCAAAGAAGGGGCACCCTCAGTGTACCATGCATGACTTTTTCTGAAGGTTTTAAAGGAGGAAGTTAACTGATCTTGTAAGATATTTGAGAGTAGGCCTATTTTAGGGAAAAGGGAACTAATTACATTGTTTTTATTTATTTATTTGGCATTTAAGAGTTTACAAACCATATCTTTTTGGGAATCTGATAAAAGCAAACACATACATATGACCAATTCTGTGCAAAAACCACAGAGGCTTCAAATGCCCCAGAAGCACGTGGACCCAAACCTAGGTTCTTAACCCCTAAACCAATTGCCACTGGCATTTCTGGCATTTCTGTGCTACATTACAACTTCTCACTCTATACAGTGACCGAACAGGAGAGAGAGAGTGTGAGTTCTAAGGTTAGAGCACTTGGACTAACATTCTGCTTTTGCCATTTGATAGTCATATCCCCGAGCAAACTACATTACCTCTTTACATCTCCGTTTCTTCATCTGTAAAATGGGAGCAATAACAAGTGTCCAACTCATACATTGTGAGACTCAAATGAGCAATCGTGTATAATAAACCTTTTAGCCCAGTGCCTGACAGGGAGTATGAAACAAATAAATGTAAACTATCATCATTAATGTGGAGAAGAGTTTTGCTATCAAGACGTTCCCTCACCCTATTGCAACATGACTTTGTATAGTTGGGTTTTTTTGTTTGTTTGTTTTTTTAGTAAAGCAATACGTGGCAGACTGTATTTTCCAAATATGGTCACAACAAACCTCCCATAACATGTGGTCTTCTACAATGTGACCATGCCACTCCTCCATAAAGAGGTAGAATCTCTTTCTGATGGAGTGAGGCTGTACTCGTTCTACATGTAGCCCTTCACCTGTTAGCTTTTACTTCCTGTCTTCTGGACCACACTCTCTTGTAACTCATCCACCACAGTGTGAGGAAGCACAAGTAACCTCACGGAAGTACCCACATGGTGGAAACCAAGGCCCCCAGCCAACACTCCCAGCTAAGCTCCCAGCCAACAACCAGAGCCAACTTGCAAACCAGATGAGTAAGCAATCTCCAGCCGCCAGGACCAATCTAACTCCACATGGAGCGGAGTTAAGCAGTTCCTTTGAAACTGCCTAAATGGCAGATTATTGTTGTATCAAGTCACTATGTTTTGGGATAGGTTGTTATGCACAATAGTAGATAGAATGCAGCACTTTATATAATCACTCTTTTTTCCCACTTTCCTGGAGCTCACCTTCTCTAAGAGTGTCCATCATAAAGATACTTCTTATTTTAGGGGCAACTGGGTGGCTCAGTTGGTTAAGCACCCAACTCTTGATTTCGGCTCAGGTCATGATCTCACGGTCATGAAATGGAGCCCCACGTCAGGGCTCCATGCTCAGCGAGGAGTCTGCTTGAGATTCTCTCTCTCCCTTTCCCTCTGCCTCTCCACCCCCACTTAAATAAATAAATGAACTCCTTAAAAAAAAGATATTTCTTATTTTATGATCTATAGCTATTGCACGTGTTTAGTGCCTGCTGTTTGCTAATCACTGGACTGTCCTAGATGGAGGGAGAAGGAAAGAATACATTGCATAAGTAAACACGTTCTTCCCTTAGGTAGCAACAATATAGTTGAGAAAAATGACTGTCCATACACAGAAGTAACCAAAACACATGGTTACCAAATATTTAACACCAATGCAGGGTTTACAAATTATAGAAGCCTAAATCAGGTCCATTTGTTCCAAGCACAGACAAAAGGCTAACAGGGAATACATGGGCAGGACCAGCTTAGTTATGAAATGCCTCCTGAGAATTAGATTTAAGCCAGATTTTTCAAGGACAGCAAAAACATAGGGTAGCTATAGAAATGGGAGGCAGAGAATATATTCTGTAAGTTAGAAATGGCTTTGTGAAGGTTCAAAACTAGTAATGAACAAGTCATAGACAAGACCTGTGAAGGAGACTGCTTAAATTCTAGCAGAGGGTCCTTGCCAAGAAGAACAAAGGAATGAGGTTGGGGAGATCGGGACAAGGGGTCAAAAAACCTCTACTCTAAGCTTTTACAACCTGGTGTGCTTTGGCCTTGGGGAAGTTTTTCTTTTCTCCTTTCAGACAGAGGCCTTCTCTCCAGCCCTCAAAGACAAGCAGGCTGAACAGTGACTTAGGCGCTTCTGTCGCATAATGCTTGGTCTCTTTACAAACTGGCTTGCTGTGTTTTACTCAGCAGTCTGTGTCATCTCTTTTGTGGAATCAGGATTGCTCAAAATCTAGTCGTATCTTCTGCCTGGTGTCTTCTGTCAGAGGTGTCTAAGCGGATTCCTTACACATCTATCAAAGAGATATACTTCAAAATGGGAACTAAAAGCGTAGTGACCATATCAATAAAAGCTGCTCTTAGTTGATTCACAAATGCAGCTGCCAATGGAGTGCTGAGCAGAAAATAACTCCCCCTGGACTTCAGTCTATCAGCTGTGTGTCAGTTTTCTCCAACCAATGGACTGTGTTCATTCCTGACCATTCAAACCAGCTGGTTCTTGACACCAGCATACCTGGGTTACAGGTATCTATCATTTCATTCAGTGCCTTTTATTGAGGACTTACCCTTTATCAGAAATGAAGCCAAACTGTAGCAGTCCTACCACACTGCCATCCAAGGGCTATCCTTCCCTACTGCCAAGTATGGCAGAAAATGGCATCTAGCTGAGTCCTGATCCAAAAGGGACGTAAAGCCCATATAAATCAGGAAATCATGGCAATTTCCCACCAATATGAGATCCCCCTCTAGAATTCTAACAGAATCAAGAAAAAGTTTAAACTGCAGTTATAAAAGCTGAGGTCTTACTATTTCTCAGTGTTTTTTACTTTTTATTGTATTTTATTTTTTTATGTGGAGGAGGGGCAAAGGGAGAAGAAGGAGTGAGAGAATCTTAAGCAGGCTCCACACCCAGCACAGAGCCCCATGTGGGATGTGATCTCACAACCCTGAGATCATGACCTGAGCCAAAATCAACAGTCAGAGGCTTAACCAACTGAGCCACCCAGGCTCCCCTTTCTCAGTTTTTTTAAATCTTTAAAATCCTTTTTCACATATTGTTATAAACCCTATTTTTCTGGTGACCAGACTCTACCATTTCAAGCAGAGAGGCTTCCTAGGGAACAAGAGGATTTAAAATTGAAAAAGTTAAGGAATTCAGGAAATAGATCAGCCACATTCTGTTCATTTTTTTAATGTTAGAACAGATATCCTCAGAGCTTCTTTTCTTCCCAAATACTACTCTGCTTTTCCTGAAAATGAGAAAGGAGATTGAACTATGAGGAAAATATATATGACATACACTAATAAAATAGGAGTGTTTTCATTTTAAGCATATGTAGGTATCACAATTCAGGGTGCTGAGGACTGCTGCTACTTACCTACCCACATATATCCAAATATGTGAATAATCCATATGCACAACACCTTCACCCTAAAATGCAAAGAGTACCAAGGGGCTCATCCTGATGGATGTGAGCTGACCTCACACCATATGGCCCACATCCTTCCTCCCCTGAGGAGTGCATCATTTCCAGGTTTGGATCACATCTGTCTCATTAGAATGAAGGTCTGCCCCTGGCTATTATTGTATTTTTAGACAACCTGAGTATTATCCTGAATACCAGAAGGCAAACACCTAAACAATGACAGTAAGCAAACATTTACATATCTTTTCCTATTTTCCTTTGTTTTGGTTTTGTCTTCTTTCTTCATTTTATAAACTCCCGGGGTCCCGCAACATGGAGACTAAGATTTTAGCTCTTAACAAGCTTAGCTCCCACCCTAACCAACTTGTGTATCTCTTAAGACTTTGTGGATTAAAATCACACCCTGGTTATTAATAGGACTTCCAAACACTCAATACTAAATTCCAAAATTAAAGAATTTTTTCTAAGAAACATATTTGGAAATACAGTTGAAAAGTTTTCCTAGTGCCAGAAGAAATCCCAGCAGTGACCAGAGAACTAATTCCATGATATGGAATTAATACTATGTCTCAGGTGGGGAGGACCAACGTTCTTTGTAGTCCATTAAACAGAACAAATGATAAGATAATCATGATTCAAGGGGCACCTGGGTGGCTCAGTAGGTTAAGCGACCAACTCTTGATTTTGGCCCAGGTGATGATCTCAGGGTCATGAGATCGGCTCTGCATTGGGCAGGGAGCCTGCTTAAGAGTCTTTCTCCCTCTCCCTCTGCACCTCTCTACCCACACCATCTCTCTCAAAAAATAAATAAAAATAAAAAGATGCTCATGACTCAAGATGATTGATTCCCTCCTTTGAACATGTTAGCTTGATGATTCCTGGTGATTCATTAAAAACCCACAGAGACAGGCTATTTGGAAGACTGAAGAACAAAGAAAATACTGAGTGGATAGATCAACCTGACGCTGGACTGCTACCTATATGCTAAATTAGCACCCTGAAGGAGATTGCTGAGCACCCCTCCATCCCTTTAAAACCAATCCTGGATTAGGACTACAACCTGGGTATAGTCCCTATAAACTAAATAGTCATGGAACTGGCCCAGGTCAAGCCAAACCTATGCCAAATAATATTTATCTAAGAAGCAATTTATTTAGCAATAACCATGTACCAGGCAATTTCTGTTCCAGCATTAAATATAGAAAATGACTAGATTGTTTCTGTTTTTCTAATACACATAAGCAAAAAATGCCTACCATCCCCCTTAGAAAAAGATATAAAACATTACATAAAAAGCTACCAAATTTCTAATCTTTTGGGATGTCATCTTTTTAAACTCCAAAAAAGGAGATAACTTGTCTGCTGGAATCCATTCTCCATTCAGGTTAAGGTAGAGAAATACATTTGTCCAGTTCTACCTTTTTCTTTTTCAGCCAAACAGAGCCCGCACAGTTTCCTAAGGCAGTCCCACTAAAACTGTCTTCTAGTCATTTTTGATGGGAAGGAATTGTTTGCAGGGCATTTGGTACATGTGTTTCCCCTCTCTTCCATTTTGCAAATGCATTTAATTTTTGTTAAAATGGCTGCCAGAGCTCTTAAAGGGACCTGCAGGTGATTACTTTTGAACATGCCTCACACTTGACCATAACACCTACATCTTTAAAATGGAAAAAGTATATATATTTTTTCCCTCCAATAAGATTTGCTTAAAATGTATATAGCATACGACCTGGAATGTAATCTCCTAGGCAAGGAGTAAAACAAGCAGTTTTCAATTAAGGGTAGTTATATGGTAACATTAAAGGAATTGTGGAAATAAATACAGTGTAGTAATCACGAAAAAATGAGAAACAAAACAAACTGAATTCTTTTCCTATGTGCTTACAACCAATAGAAAAATCTGACAGTACAGAGTATGCTTTTAAATCATGGAACTGATTGACCATTGTAGGGAGAAAACAGTTTAAGAAATCATAACTTTACACTGCACAAGGTTAATGCCATTTAAAATGCAAAAGCAGGGAGATGGTACCCATATTACCTGGTATTTTCACCATTTATGCACCCAGGAGCAGATGTGTTTATCTTTCACCTTGACATCTGATTGCTGTGCTAATGTCATTTAAAACTAGATGAAAGAAAATTATATTCTCCTAAGGAGTTGACTGACTCTTTTCTCTAAAGAAAAAAAAAAAAGATAGCCATTTTGATTCAAACAAAGTGCTACACAGAAACCTGTGGGCATAAATCGCATCAGGCCTCTATAATTTTTGCTTGCTATCGGTTATTGCCAGGATAATTGCATACGAACAGTATTTGTGTAATTGTCAGCAGTAATACTCCTGGACCAAGGACCAAGGCCTCCTGCAGATTTCTACAAATCATTATTCTCCTTACAGTTTGTGCTTTTTTTTAATTTCTGGTTTTTTCCCCCCAAAGATCACTGGAGTTAAGCCAAATGGAATTATTATTGTCAGACTTGGGAAGATTCACATTAATTTCTGAAAAGTACAGATACATTTTGCAGCTAAGCAAACTTATGCCATTTGTTTAAAAAAAGAGACACCAGAGGGTTGAGGGGGAAAATGTTCAAACAAAATGCATATCTTAGAAGCTGTGGATCTATTTGAACAAATGGAAAGACAATTTGGTGAATAGGGTCAAAGAAGCCATCAGACTGTTTAATTCATAGGGGTTGGATATGGGGAAAGATATTTGACAATGTTTGTACAACTCTGTTTCCTTGATCATATGTCTTCTCTTCCAAGTTTTTATAGCACATTATAGGAATCCAGAAGTGATGGATTATACACTTGAGAGTCATAAATAAGGCTCAGGAATATAACTATACATACAGAATGCTGTTTCCTTTTTCCAAAATTAAAAACTATAATTCTGCCCTATTTATAACTTACTTTTATATGATATTATAAACACGCTATTTGTTGACTAAATCTTTCCACATTTCTTCTAAAAACAGTCTTAATAAACATGAGAAAAGGAAAAAATTTTAACCCCCATGAAACTGTTTGATTGGCATTTAGTATGTTTGCTTTCAACAAGTTTGTCAGATTTTCCAACATTTTGATCATAACATAAAATACCAAACACTTATTTAATATTTTAGATCTTAGACAAAGGACTAAGTAAACAATTCATTTGCAAAAGAGAAAATACAGATGACAAACATTTAAGAAATGGGAATTGGTTAGGATATGATGGTTGGCTAAGATAATTTTAACTAAGACATTTTTAATGATAATGCCCCAGGATTCAAATATAGAAAATCATGAGAATGAGGATTTAGTGAAACAGATATCCTTTACACAGCTGATAAAACAAAAAAAATTAGTAAGAAATTTCTGTAAAACAAATTTAAATACATATTAAAGATATTATTTTAAGCTTCATTTTAAACTTTAGTCTTTGAAAATTTATTCCTATCCTAAGGATGACAATTAAGAAAAAAATAAAATGTTCAGATGAAGATTCATGTATGAAAATACTTATTATTCAAAATAACAAACATCTAAAAATAATTAAATCATCCAACAATAGAAGCATGTCGAATTAAGTTAAAGCACAATGTACAATGCATTATCCACTCATTCAATGGTGTTTTCAAATCTGAAGGGTTTTTTTTGTTTGTTTTTTGGTTTTTTTTTTTTTTATTATATTATGTTAGTCACTAANCAGTACATCCCTGGATTCCAATGCAAAGTTCGATGCTTCATTAGTTGCGTATAACACCCAGGGCACCATGCAATACGTGCCCTCCTTACTACCCATCACCAGTCTATCCCATTCCCCCACCCCCTCCCCTCTGAAGTCTTCAGTTTGCTTCTCATAGTCCATAGTCTCTCATGTTTCATTCCCCCTTCTGATTACCCCCCTTTCCTTATCCCTTTCTTCCCCTACCGATCATCCTAGTTCTTATGTTCCATAGATGAGAGAAATCATATGATAATTGTCTTTCTCTGCTTGACTTATTTCACTTAGCATTATCTCCTCCAGTGCCGTCCATGTTGCAGCAAATGTTGAGAATTCGTTCTTTCTGATAGCTGAGTAATATTCCATTGTATATATGGACCACAGCTTCTTAATCCAGTCATCTGTTGAAGGGCATCTCGGCTCCTTCCATGATTTGGCTATTGTGGACAATGCAGCTATGAACATTGGGGTGCATATGGCCCTTCTCTTTACTACGTCTGTATCTTTGGGGTAAACACCCAGTAGTGCAATGGCTGGGTCATAGGGTAGTTCAATTTTTAACTTTTTAAGGGACCTCCACACTGTTTTCCAGAGTGGCTGTACCAACTTGCATTCCCACCAACAATGTAGGAGGGATCCCCTTTCTCCACATCCTCTCCAACAATTGTTGTTTCTTGCCTTGTCTATCTTTGCCATTCTAACTGGCGTAAGGTGGTATCTCAGTGTGGTTTTGATTTGAATTTCCCTGATGGCTAATGATTTTGAACATTTTTTCATGTGTCTGTTAGCCATTTGTATGTCTTCATTGGAAAAGTGTCTGTTCATATCTTCTGCCCATTTTATGATTTGTTTATTTGTTTCTCGTGTATTGAGTTTGAGAAGTTCTTTGTAGATCTTGGATACCAGTCCTTTATCTGTGGTGTCCTTTGCAAATATATTCTCCCATTCCGTGGGCTGTCTCTTAGTTTTTTTGACTGTTTCCTTGGCTGTGCAGAAGCTCTTTATCCTGATAAAGTCCCATAAGTTCATTTTATCTTTTATTTCTCTTGCCTTTGGAGATGTGTCGTGAAAAAGGTTGCTCTGGCCGATGTCATAGAAGTTGTTGCCTATGTTCTCCTCTAGAATTTTGATGGATTCCTGTCTCACATTGAGGTCTTTCATCCATTTGGAGTTTATTTTTGTGTATGGTGTGAGAGAGTGGTCAAGTTTCATTCTTTTGCATGTAGCTGTCCAATTTTCCCAGCACCATTTATTGAAGAGACTGTCTTTTTTCCACCGGATGTTTTTTCCTGCTTTATCAAAGATTAGTTGCCCAAAGAGCCGAGGGTCCATTTCTGGGTTCTCTATTCTGTTCCATTGGTCCATGTGTCTGTTTTTGTGCCAGTACCATGCTGTTTTTGTGATCACAGCTTTGTAGTACAGCTCGAAATCCGGCATTGTGATGCCCCCAGCTTTGTTTTTCCTTTTCAGCAGTTCCTTGGAGATTTGGGGCCTTTTCTGGTTCCATACAAATTTAAGGACTATTTGTTCCAGTTCTTTGAAAATCAAATCTGAAGTTTAAAAATATGCAATGATCTGGAGCAATATTCATACGAAGTGAAATACAGATTCAAAACCATAGGTGCATGTTATCCCAAAATTGTTATAACTATTAATATGCAGAAGAAAAATGTTAACTTATGGTTTCTGAATAGTGGAATTATAAATGATTTTTTATTATTCAATCTATGCTGGTATTTTACCTTGTTTTGCATATAAGGTACCTATTCAAGAGCCATTGTTTCTGATATAAATAGCATACTTTCAAAATCAAGGAAATACAGAAACATTATTTTTGCCTGTAAGTCTAAGGAAGAGTTATAGTAGGATTGCCCACGTGTCTTTGCCTCTGAAAAAAGACTTTAGGTATGCAAAACATGGGTTAGCTCTATAAAATGGATGCTTGGAACTCAAGAGTTGAATAGAACGATTCTTCTGGAATGCCATTTTAAAATATATCATTAGTTTTGTTTTAAGTTAAGGTTGCCAGTGANCTGGAATGCCATTTTAAAATATATCATTAGTTTTGTTTTAAGTTAAGGTTGCCAGTGAAGTTATTACCATAAGCCAGATCCCTGCAATGTTCTTTTTGCCCCCAAGCATTTCATGTTCTGTCACTTCCCTCTGGGATCACTAANTGCCCCCAAGCATTTCATGTTCTGTCACTTCCCCTCGTCTCCTAGTTGTTTCTATCCCCTACAGCCACTGATAGCTGTCACTGGAAAGACACATTCTCTAGTGGCATTAACCAAAAAAAAAACAGTCAGTCAGCAGCTTGTACCTGTCCCTGTTCTCACTAACATCTCTAGATCACCTTAGGCAAGTTTTATAACCACCTATTAGCTGGTTCCCCTCTTTCAAAACTGGGTTGCATTTGATATCACTGAGAAACAAAATAAACACAAATACACCAGATACAAACTTGCATTCTGCAGTTCCAATCCTCACTGTTCAATGCTTAGTGTGTCTTTCTACCTTAAGGAAACCTGATAATTCAGGAGAAACTTGAGAAGTAATAGTAGTTTAGTGGTTACAACCACAAACCCAGACTGGACTTCCTGGTTATTAATCAGCTCTATCACTCACTAGCTATATGATCTTAAGTAAACTGTATAGTCTGTCTTCTATTTCCTCCTCTGTAAAGCAGATTCCATGAGTTCACAAACACTTATACAGTTAAAACTGTTTCTGCTATAGAGCAAATGTTAACAACTATTATTACAAAGCATGCGTCTTCTTTTTTTCCAAGGTTATATATATAAACAAAGTTCTTGGTTAAAAAAGTACAGATTACACTGTAATCTGTTCATAAACAGATTGTCGGTTTATAAACACTTCCATTTTTGATGGAGGAAAAAAAACGGGTTAGTTTTAGAGGTAGATTACTCAAAACAGGATAACACAATGAAATTGTTTTATACTTAGTTTTTATTATTGATAAAGCCTCATTAAATAGGCCTGGTATCCATAAACTTACTCAGAAAAGAGAGTGGATTAATAAAGATTCCCAAGTAGTTTTGCATGTGTTTATATATGTCTGTAATGTGCAACTCCAGTCCAATAAGAACAGATTTAAAGTGATTACATTTCATTTGAGCTCATGTCAGCCACAAGTTAGCTCAGCACAATTTAATGGTGAAATGCATTGCTTTTTGCACTTAATGAGGCCACATTTGATAAGAGACTCTGGGGAGATCTGGAATCATAAGAATAATGAAATCCAAAGATTGGGCTCTTGGTTCATTAGGCAATAAGACTTCAATCCAAAGAGAAAGAGACCAACTTGTTAGATTTTTTTTCATTTATTTTTTAAGATGCTAGAAAATGACTGGGCTTTTATCTTTCAATTATTAAACAAATAAGTTTCACAACAACTTTGACTTCAAAATAATTTTTGTAAGTGTGATGTATAGTGATCCAAGGCTAAACCTACTATAGCATCTTATGAATCACAACTATAATTTAACTATTCCTTTTATTGAGGGCGAAACAGAAGCTTACAAATACAACGTGCTTGCCAATGTCAAGAGGGAGGTAGTGTCAAAGACAAGATCAAGTATAACAACAGAAACTGTATTTATTGAGCACTTACAAATCATGTATTAATTTATTCAATCCTCATAACAGACCTATTTAATAGATGATGAAAATGTAATGGCATAATAGAATTAAGTGGCCAAAGGTCACACCAAACTCTCAATCCCTATACAATACTGACTCCAGTGAACTGGGGAGAAAGTACTTCTCATGCCAAAGGCAGCATCAGAGCATTATTATATAGTCTGATTAGAAAACCATCAGAAAATACTAATATCCCTCTCTCTCTCCATTTCCCAGCATTTATATAACCACTTACTAGTCTTAAGAATTCACAAGTTAACTAGATCAGAGAGTTTTGATATCTAGGAAAAAAATAACCTGATAGTCATCACATTCTTCTGGATTCTTTTTAACAAAGAACAGATCTGAGAAGGGTAGAATTTTTCTTGGGGAAAGACTACCACTGAACAGCTTGGTCCCTGAACCCAGGGCAATGCTAAACATGGTACCCAAGCAAGGATGGACTATACTAGACATATTGATCATTGAGGCATATAGCAATGTCCACAAACAGAAACTTTGCTTTTTTTTTAAAGTGGTGAATGTCACTTTGTTAAGTTATGTGACTTCAAAAATGTTGCTAAATACCTTGTCTGAACTGCTGGGAGAATAAGAGTTATACTTTTCTGTTCATTCATCTACTTATCATATATCTAATTTGTATAGCTACAGGGTATCTACCACTGAGCTAGGTGTAGGTAGAAGTGAGTTTATTGAGAAGCTAATGTAGCTTCAGCTTCAGGACCCTCATTTGCCTGGGCCCCTCCTAGGGAAGAGCTGGGAGAAGGGGACAACAATGTACTCTCATAATCATGTATTTTGAAAAATTTCGCAAAAGAAGATACGTTAACTACAATCAATTCAGGTGCTTTCTCTATCATTTGGATTTCCCTTGTCTCTCACTTCCTCTATTTGTGGCTTTGGAGCAACTGTAGGGATTTTAGTATCCATCTAAGGAAAAACTGAGTTGTGAATAGTTGGACCTTAATGGGATATATTTCCATGTAGACCTTAGTTATTACTAACCATATTTCAGTTTAGGAGGGAGGTTCAGGAACACTCTTATTTCTCAATGTGCCCATTCATCTAGAGTGGCCACATACAAGTCCAAGGCCAAAGTTATTTCACAGTATGAAAAGGCCCTGTAACCCCTGGCACCAGAAGTATGTGAGGAAAGAGACACAAGATTAAAAATGTATAGAGCCAAATATCATTATTACTGTCCTTATTAAACTAAAAATGTCGGGGCACCTGGGTGGCTCAGTCGGTTAAGTGTCTGCCTTCAGCTCAGGTCATGATCTCAGGATCCTGGGATCAAGCCCCTCATGGGCTCCCTGCTCAGCAGGGAGTCTGCTTCTCCCTCTCCCTCTGCCCCTCCCCACTCCCACCCCCCCCATAGGCATGCCCTCTCTCTCTCCCCCTCTCTCAAATAAATACATAAATAAAATCTTTTTTTAAAAAATTAAAGAAAATAGAAATGCCCCCTAGAGATTCTAAAACTTTTAAGTTCTCATTAATGGGCATTAGTTGACAATTTACCAAAACCTAAATAAATGGTAGGGGATGGAAAAAAGATGAGGGGTCACTGGAAAATAAATGAGCAGAAAAGGAGACAAGGAGAAGACAAAATATTTGCCCTGAGTTCTGGCTGCTACTAAGTTAGTGATCTGAGAACTTTTAATGAGTATCAGAATCACCTGGAATTTTCTGAGCCCTAGTCCAGGCACGTTTGAAAACAGAATATCTGTTTGCAAGGCCAGGGAAAACGCAATTTAAAACATTCAGTTGATTCTAAGGTAGGTGATCCATAGATTACACTTTGATCTATGGTGACAAATTTCTAAAAAAGCTAATCCAATTCATTCAGCTGGAAAATCCACAGCTATATGACCAGAAGCCTGACAACCACCAGTGAAGAGTATCTCCATCTGGTTTTTCTGGTTCTTTTTTTAAGATTTTTATTTATTAGAGAAAGAGAGACCATGAGCAGGTGAGAGGAGCAGAGGGAGAGGGAGAAGCAGGCTCCTCACTGAGCAGGGAGCCTGAGGGACCCAGGGCTCCATCCCAGGACCCTGGGATCATGACCTGAGCAGAAGGCTGATACTTAACCCACTGAGCCACCCAGACACCCTCTCCCCCAATCTGGTTTCAATAATGATCTGACAGAACCTACTTTTCTCCATGTTTGCAATTTTCTTTTGGGAACTCAATTGCCCTTTGGCGTGAATAGGAGGAACATATATTAATGTACTCAATTTTGTAAAGGAAGAAAAAACAACTCCAGGAATGTTTGTCTGAATATTCTTTCAAAGGTTAATGTGTAGACCTTTTTGTCACTTGCACATCTAAATTATTATCCCAAAGTGCACAGTCATAATATATATAAAAAAGAAATTTCTGCTTTACACACTGATCTAAGAACAAGCGTACATGGTATGCATAATCATTGATATTTTAATTAGCTTGCATCAAAAGATCTCTGACCTTTTGTTCCAATCTTTAGGGTGAAATCAAAAGTGCAACAGCTGTTCTCCCTACACACAGTGAGCATTTAGCCTACACACAAAAAGGTGACTTTTTTTGTTCATCAACATAATTAAGCCCAGATATTGACTGCCTGTGTCAGACTTTGGCCAAGAGCTAACTTGTATGAGAGCTTGATGTAATCGTATTAAGGGCTGACAGTACTTAGTTGCCATGGACTGAATAAGAAAAATGATACCAATAATGTTGGTATGTATTCTCTACTGCATGTTAATAAGCTAATTGGAGTCTAAGCAGTTGATATTTATAATTTCTATATTTTAATTATAAAAATCATCAATATTATAATTGCTGAATATTATTTCCTTTAAATATTAAACAACTAATTGACCTAATTGACCAGATTATTGCTAAGAGCAAATATTTTGTTTTAACCACAGAAGATCATCTGGAGGTTAGTATTTTGTTTTATTTTAATTAGAACTATTGTGTATGAAGCGTCCATATGCATATGTCCTCTAAGTAAAATCCTGTGTTCAACTGTCTAGAAGAGGAAAGTCTTTCCTGATGAAGTTTACACTATTACTTGGAATATTTCTCTAGTGTTATTTTTCTTCTTTCTGCTGAAAAATATTTTATCGTGAGCAATATAAATAATTGGAACTTGAAGAGTAGATGTGCAGTACAGGCAGGTATAAGATCATCTAGCCCAATGCCATCATTAATTGATATATAAAAATGTGCCCCAGATCACAGAGCCAAGACTGGAACTCAACCTACCACTCCCCTGACTCTAACCGCCCTGCCCCTGCACCCCTCCCACCCCTGCTTGCTGCTTCTATTTCGCAAGCTTCTCTTTGGGATAAAATTTTCCTTAAATAATATTTATCTTCTTTTCATTTGGACCCCTACTTAAACTGAAGAGATGTTTCTCTAGCAGCTGTTTGATAATATGCTGCTCATCTGTTAAATTTCAGCTTGTATTTCCTATCCTGGGAGAAGAGAAAGATGCTGTTTTCTTCAGCACAACAGCAAAGATGAGCAGATACTTTTTAAGAAATTATTCTGTTAAGATCAAGCTTGACTAAAGTGGTCCAATAAGCTTCCCTAAGCTTCTACATTCAACAAAACGGGGGGAGGGACAAGACACATTGCATATAACAAAGTATTATATGTATGTGCATTTTCCAAAGGGTGTATCTACATAATTCTCCTTGACTTTTGATAAACCCACAAGATAAATGCTTCATGTCTAGAATATATATATATATGTGTGTGTGTGTGTGTGTGTGTGTGTGTATGCATATACACACACACACACACACATTGGTTTACAGATAATGAAAATCATTCTTTAAACCATAACATAATGTTCCACTTAAAGAAATAACAGGCACTGTAGCACTGAGGAATAGAATAAAAAGGAGCACAATAAAAATTTATATAAATTAAAAAGCTATAAAAATCCATCTAAATCACACCATTACATGCCTTATACATTCTACTTTATAATACTGCACTGTACTCTTAACTTAACCATCCTTTTGTTTAGAACATATGTATATGGTGTCTTCAGACAGTGATTGTTTCAAATGCAAAGCATCTTCCCATGCACAAATATCCTGTTTTGAAATGGTCCCAAAGACCCTTTGAGTCTTTCCAAGAATTTAAGAATCCAAGATTCTAGGAATCTGTGTCCTTGTCTGTATAAAGCAGAGGCTCTCAACTGGGAGTGATTTTGTTTCCCAGGGGACGTTTGGCAACGTCTAGAGACATTTTTTTCAGAACAAGTGGGGTAGAGGGTGCTATTAGCAACCAGGGATTGGAGGCCAGGGATCCTGCTATAATTTCTATAATTCACAGAACAACGAATTATCTGACCCCAAATTATCCAGACCAAATAAGCTAACATAGCAGCTACTATGAGTTCTCTGAAATGACATCAAGTTTTTCCACTTAACTTACTATTGAGAAATGTGAGTTTCAATCTTATCACTTGTGCTGTTACCTAGAGTCACTGGGCAAATTTCTTAGTAAGAGACAACATGTGCAGAAGCAAGAACCCTAGGTTTGGGAGCCTGGAAACTTGGCTTCTGCAGCTGTAGTTCTCTCACTAATTAACTGCATGAACTTGGGTAAGTCACTTAACCTCTCATGCCCTGAACTGCTTCTTCGAAAAATGAGAGAACCAAGCTAAGTTAATGTTAGAAAGCCCTTATAACTCTATAATTCTATTATTCAAATGAGAAGTCAAATCACAAGTTAAGAAAAATTAATTAAGACATATGGCTATCCAATCTTTGAAAAAAAACAGGAGTACATACAGTAGTCCATCTTTATCAGTGAGAGATACGTTCCAAGACCCCAAGTGGATGCCTGAAACCACAGATAGTACCAAACCCTCTATATACTGTGGTGTGGTTTTTTTTTTTTGCCAAATAAAGTTTCATTTATAAATTAGGCACAGTAAAATATTAACAATATTAATAAAAAATTTATAAAAGTATGCTGTAATAAAAGTTATATGAATGTGGTCTCTCTCAAAATATCTTACACTCTACTCACCCTTCTTGACTTGTGAAGATGTGAGATGATAAAATGCCTTACAGGATAAGATGAAGTGAGGTGAATGACCTAGGCCTTATGACATAGCTTTAGGCTACTACTAACCTTCTGATGGTATGTGAGAAGCAGAATCATCTGCTTCTGTATGGTGGATGGCCTCAGGTAACTAAAACCATGGAAAGTGAAACTGGGGATAAGGGGCCTACTGTACATCAATGTATAACTGCACTGTTTCAATAAGTTGGTGAGCATTTATTTAGCATGCATTACATGCTTAGTACTCTGCTTGCTGATAAGAAGATATAAAAAAAGATAAGACACTATGCATCTCTTTGAATGAAATAGATTGAGTTCACTAAAGTGTTTTTTTTCCCCCAAGTGTAATATGCAGACCATCACATCAGGACACCCTGGGATCTTTAGTAAATACAAATTCCTGATCTCCTAGTCTGAGTGGATTGGGATTTCTGACAATTTGGCCCAAACTTAAATTTTTGCAATCACTCCCAAGTGATTATTACGCATATTATAGTTTAAAACCCATTGAATTAAAAATTAATGAATAAGAGAGTCTGTGTTATACTTCTTTAGTCTTGATTATTTACAAAGTTCTATAGGAGTTCTGGGAAAGGAACATTCCTGGTAGGTCAGAGTAGTTGAAGGAAAGTTCAAAGCTAGAAGCTTAAATAGATGGGGTTTGAAAAGCAAAATGGGGGGGGGGTCCTGGGTGGCTCAGTTGGTTAAGCATCTGCCTTCAGCTCTGGTCATAATCCCAGGGTCCTGGGACGGAGCCTCATATCCCCTCATCCCCTCAGGCTCCCTGCTCAGAGGGGTATCTGCTTTCTCCCTCCCTCTCTCTGCCCCTCCCCCACACCCCCCACCTGTGCTCTCCTTTGAGTGTTCTGCACGCTCTCTCTCTCCAATAAATAAAATCTGAAAGAAAAGAAAGAAAGAAGAAAGAAAGAAAGAAAGAAAAGAAAGAAAGAAAGAAAGAAAGAAAAAGAAAGAAAGAAAAGCAAGATGGGAAGAGCCAGGAAAGGTATTCATGTGGAGTTTCACAATGAGCATAGGGACAGATGTGGGAGTAGATGAGATGTAATTAGAAGTCAATGAAGAGTCCCATAATAGCAGTATTGGTGTTGAGCAGAAATAATAAAGTGAATTAGCTGTATACATGTACGACAGAACCAATTTGAAAATGTCTATCCCCCCCAAAGGGCAACCATCATGAAAAAAAAAATTTCAAAGATGTTTAAATCCTATTTAAATGCTGTCTGACTAAAATGTGTTTCCCTGATTTTTAGGCTACATATGCCGTTCAAGAAAAAAATAAAATTATCCCATGCATTAAAATTTCTAGATCTCAAAGTCTCCTAATTCATTTTGTTACTCAAGAGCACATGGTTATTTGATGAATAAGTCTTATTTCCCTCTAGCACAGACATTATTTTGCCAGTTTAAATTCATACATAAAGGCAATGTTCCTATATTGGCCATTTTTATATGTTCTAATATGGTTTCTCCTCTTGAGGGGTGGGAACTGAAAGTTCAGTTTTTTTCCCCCAAAACCCAAAGATATATTCACTTGACTTAGTGTGTAATATAAATAATTTCATTTGTTAATTTGTTATATGGAATACTTCACTGATGTCTAATTTTTTCCTATTGTGGTCAGAGCATATGCTTTTTATGGCCTGAATACCTTTAAATTTATTGAGGCTGTTTTGGCCTAGACTATGATGTCCAATGTCTTCAAACTTGTTGTTTCACACATTTTGTCCATCTTTAGTTGTTTTGAGTAGAAGTATAAATTCAGCCCCTATTATTTCATTTTTACTGGATGCTGAAGTCCCAGTTCAAGTAGATTACTTTAAATATATTATTAAGCCTAAAAATTACTTGATTCAATTTCATTAATATTATTTTTAAGCCTTATATGAAAATATCAGCTCTTATTGTAACTATGGAAATAATAGATTGAATTTATAATGCAGTTCTCAATAAGGTCTTAACAGAATTAATCTAATGAATATTTTCAAGCACCACTCTTGTCTGATTCTGATAAGAATCACCATCACCATCCCCATGGTACTGGGGATGTATTTTGAATATTCGAGGTAGAAATAAGTAGGTAATTTGTGATAGGATTTTGTATTTTTTGGAATATATAAGACAAAATTATTCTATCAAAATCATCTTTTTGGCTAAGTAAACCATTATATAAAATAAAATATAAAGGTTTATTGGCTTGCATAAATTCATAAGAAGAAATGCCCACGTAATTAAAGTCACTAATGGAAACATCAGTAATTCATATATTCAGTCTCTGGTCCTAGGAGTTAAAGAAGAGAAGAAGACTTGGCTGCCGCCCTTCATGAGATAAAGTACAGAAGAAGAATGAGAAGCGTTATCATGTTATAGTAGTAGGTGACAGATGATTGCTACACGTGCAGTGAGCACAGCTTAACAGAGAAGCTGAATCACTATGCTGTACACCTGAAACTAGTATAACATTGTGCGTCAGCTATACTCAAAAGTTTTTAATTTTAAATTTTTTATATTGTTATGGTAGTCACCATACACTATATCATTAGGTTTTTTTTGAAAGGCATTAAAGGTAATTTTATTTTTTTATTTTTATAATTTTTATTTTGTTATATTAGTCACCATACAGTACATCCCCAGTTTTTGATGCAATGTTCCATGATTCATTGTTTGCGTATAACACCCAGCGCTCCATGCAGTACTTGACCTCCTTAATACCCATCACCGGGCTAGCCCATCCCCCCACCCCCCTCCCCTCTGAAACTCTCAGTTTGTTTCCCAGAGTCCATAGTCTCTAATGGTTCATTTCCCCTTGTTTATCCCCCGTTCATTATTCCCTTCCTTCTCCTACCGATCTCCCTGCTATTCCTTATGTTCCACAAGTGAGTGAAATCATATGATAATTGTCTTTCTCTGCTTGGCTTATTTCACCTAGCATAATCTCCTCCAGTCCCGTCCATGTTGCTGCAAATGTTGGGTAATCGTTCTTTCTGATGGCTGAGTAATATTCCATTATATATATGGACCACATCTTCTTAATCCAGTCATCTGTTGAAGGGCATCTCGGCTCCTTCCACAATTTAGCTATTGTGGACAAGGCTGCTATGAACATTGGGGTGCATATGGCCCTTCTCTTCACTACATCTGTATCTTTGGAGTAAATACCCAGTAGTGCAATTGTTGGGGCATGGGGTAGTCAAAAGTTCTTTTAAAAAAGAAGTGTTATCGTGTATTATCCTAACATCCAGTTGTAAAAAAAATACTTGCAACCTATATTTTTGACTGAAGACATGAATTTGGTAATATTAATACAAGCTTAGCAGTAATATAACCAAAATAAGCTTTATTTCCAACACTAATGATTCCTTAAATTTGTATCTGAATGTCAGAAGAATTCTATTGCCTGTACTACATTTTACAGACATCCTTATAAGTACTACGTGGGAGTTGTAGTTCTGAAACCACTGTCAGAGCCTTTATACAAATTTTACAGGTAACTCATATTTCTCTGATTTAGGAAAGATACAAATAGTAAAGATAAATGTAGATAATTTCTTTTTTCTACTTTTTTATCAAAGTAGTTATCATTTTAAAAGTGAAACAGTACACAAGTGCATACAAGAAAAAAAGGTGGTCTCCCCCACCATGCCCCACTTCCCAGTCCTGTTCTTTAGCTATAACCACTTTCCACTCTTTAAGCTATTTTTTCTTGTAATTACTTTAATGTCTCCAATTATAAATACAGCTTTTTTAATTTACTAAGTTTAGATATTATTTTTTGACTTCTTGTCATTTTAGATGAGAATTTAGTTTTTCACCACCACCCCTCAACAACTTCCCTTCCTCCCAGCCATCTTCCTAGTAGAATGAAGTTACTATCTGGGGATACAAAACCAGCTAACTAATGAACAATGCTGACATTTTCTTTACTATCCATATTTTCTTGAAGTTACTGGCCCCATTTACTTAGATTTACATGAACTGTCACTAATATTTTCTAAGTGTTACCAAAGGTCTATCAAACACCAGTAATACTTCTCACACTCAAACACACTGAAAAATCTTAACGGTTTCATTTCTTTCCTGGAGACCTCTGTCCTAAGGCCTTTCATCCTCCTGTTCAATCCATACCAGTTGCTATATCATCTAACATCCAAACTGAACTGCTCCAACAGTATTTCCCAAGACAACCTTTGAACTTGTATCTTTGTCTTCCATGACTGGCAGTATCTAGATATTCCTTCAAGAATACATGTAATAACTTCTGTACAGGCAATGTGGAGAACTTCTGCCACTTAGCCAGTGTGGGGGAGATGAGGGCAGATAATGACGGTAGGTATTGTTGGTGGGTCTTACCCATGCCATGAACACTGCCAACTCCTTGATATACATTACATCATTTTTCCTCACTATATCTCTTTAAGCATGGTACCCATTATTATTATGCCTATTTTACAGATGAGGAGACTGAGACTCTGAAACATTCAGACTCAGAAACTTCTCCAATGTCACATAGATAAAGAGTACCAGACCTAGTTTCAAACCCATGTGTTAGCTTCCCCTAACAAATGCTCATAATCATGTTAGTGCACTATCTCCACAGTGTTTGAAGCATATTCAGCTCTGATTGCTGGGGGAGAAGACAGGAAGGGCCTAGGAAGAGAAATGGCAGACTTGTCCGTCTTAAGGAAACATTTTAACCCCAGCTTGCCACTTCCTAGTCAGACAGCCTTGGGCAAGTCACATGACATTTAACAGTAATAATCATTGTGAGAACCAGCATTTAGTGAACATCTATCCCTAACAAGGCACTTTTGCATGTTTTACCTAATTTTAGTACCACAAGAATCTTTTTGATGTAGATGTTCTTATCATTATTGCTTATTGTTACCATTATTATCATTTTTGTCCCATTTTATAAGTGGGGAAGCCTATCTCAGGGTTCCACTTCCCTTACCTTCCACATGAGTGAGCTGAATTATATCTAAATTGTCTCTTTCTAAAAAATACATTTCTCTGAAACAGTTGTAAAGTAAAACCTACAAGTCCATATTGGATTTGCATATATCAGAAAAAAATACTACTCAGAATTTCCAAACTGGAAGTAACTTCAGAGATCACCTCCAATTGCCTCATTTTTCAGGTAAAGAAACTGAGGCTCAGAAAAATATTAATTAGACCTTCCAGAGTCACACAGCTAGTGGAGACTTATACCCAAATGTGATGATACCCAGTTTGTCCTTTTTCTTAAACTGAAGCAGGAAGATGGTACAGTGAATGGAAAAAAAAACTTTCCATACAGTGAATGGAAAAAAAAAACAAAAAAAAGCAGCAAGACAGGGAGAAAAAGAAAGAGTAAGCATTGTGGAAGTTTCTACCACCATCTCTTCATTCACTCAGCTAATTGAAAGGCCCCAGGAATGTAAGGAGTACAAAAGTGAGCACAAGGTGCATCTGGGTGGTTCAGTGGGTTGAGCAGCTGACTCTTGATTTCAGCTCAAGTCATGATCTCAAGGTCCAGGGATCAAGCCCCATGTAGGGCTCTATGCTCAGCCAGGAAGTCTGCTTGTGGATTCTCTCTCCCTCTCCGCCTCCCTCTGCCCCTCCCCCTGCTCATGTACGTGCTTGCTCTCAAATAAATAAATAAATAAATAAATAAATAAATAAATAAAATCTTTAAAAAAGTGAGCACAAAAACATTCTACCCTATCCTTAGAAGTTCACAATCCAAAAAAAAAAAAAAGAGCAACGTGTTCAATTATTTTAAAACATAGTAAATGTAATAATTTAATAATCACCTTTAATCCAAAAAGGAGAGTTGGATATATCAATCTTTTGGCATCTAGAATTTAAAATGTCTATAATGGGGGGACGCCTGGCTGACTCAGTTAGTTAAGCATCTGCCTTCAGCTCAGGTCATGATCCCAGGGTCCTGGGATTCAGACCCTCAGTCTGGCTCCCTGCTCAGCAGGAAGTCTGCTTCTCCCTCTCCCTCTCCCCCATCCTGTTCATGCTCTTGTTTGCTCCCTATGTCTCTCTCTCTCAAATAAATAAATAAAATCTTTTTAAAAAATAAAATATAAAATGTCCATAATGGAATTCTTAAGTTCACTCAGTCACCATCTATGCTTAACCATTTCAGTAAATGGCACCTCCACTGAGCCAATTAACAGCAAAACTCAGCAAGCACCTTTAGCTCCCTTGCACTCTGTATCCAACCCATAAAATAAATCCTCTTGATCCTATTTCCAAGATACATCTCAAACATGTCCATTTCTCTCCACCATTTTCACAATTCTAGGGTAACCCCCCCCATTCTTGTCTCAGCTATTAATATAGCTTCCTAAATAGTCTCTCTTCTTCCACTGTGGCCCTCTACAGTTTCTACCTAGTGAGCAAAATGACTTTAAAAACAAGTGAATCAGATGATATTAACTCCCTCTTTTAAGCCTACCAATGGTCATAACAGCCTCCTTCCTGAGCTTATTAAGTGCTTTTTCAGATTAATCCAAGAAGGTACAACTAACAACCATAGTCAGCTGCAACCAATTAGCAAAAAGAACTATGGTGCTTTCAGTCACCAGTACAGTTACATGATATGGTTCTCTAAAAGAACAGACAAGGATGCCTGGGTGGCTCAATCAGTTAAGCGTCTGCCTTTAGCTTAGGTCACGATCTCAGGGTCCTGGGATTGAGTCCTGCTTCAGGCTCCCTGCTGAGCAGGGAGACTTTTTCCTCTGCCTGACTCTCCCCCTGCTAGTGCTCTCTCTCTCTCTCTCTCTCTGACAAACAAATAAAATCTTCAAAAAAAAATAAATAAAAGAACAGACAATGGCAGAAAAGTTCATTGCTTACTAGAACTTCCCAGTGAAAGAACAGAAATATTCTGAATCCATTTTCTTATCACCCGAGAATTCATTTACTGTCACCAACCTTTGCTCCCCTCAGTATGTGATTAGTATTGAACATTAAACACTCTATACCATTATAGGGTTTACACGTGCAAGTCCAACCCCCACAGAGAAGATAAATCTTATGTTCTTATTTTAAATCTCCACATTTACAGAGATAAAAGGAAGAAAATGACAAGGTGAACAGAGAAGCATGATATTAGCACTCTAGTAACTCGATCAAGTGGGACAGACTGACATTAAACATGAGTGTGATTACTATTATGGAAGTGGAAATATGGAACATTTCTGAGCTAGCAGATCAACTGAGTTGAGACCTGAAGAATAAATAGAAGTTACCAGAACCACCTGGGTAAAGGGGACAGTTGGGTGGGATGTGGGAGCAAAGGAGATTCCATTAGAGGCAGACAAAAGATGAACATAAAATGATTTTGCCATACATATTGTCTTAATCTTTTCATACGCACTTTTGAAAAACTCAGACTTTTCACATAACCATAAATTGGCTGAAATGTATTATTAAAATTTTACCTTGTCAAAAAAAGGCCGTGCCTGACTCCCCTATCTGAAAGTGTAGCCCAGTCACTGTTCTTTCTTCTTACCTTTTCAAAAATTTTTAAAGTTTTTATTTAAATTCCAGTTAGTTAACATATAGTATAATATTAGTTTCAGGTATACAATATAGTGATTCAACACTTTCATACAACACCTGGTGCTCATCATAAATGTACTCCTTAATCCCCATCCCCTATTTCACCCATCCCCCCACCCACCTTCCCACTGGTAACTATCAGTGTGTTCTCTATAGTTAGGAGTCCGTTTCTTGGTTTGCCTCTCTTTTTCTTCGTTGCTCATTTCTTTTGTTTCTTAAATTTCACGTAAGTGAAATCATATAGCATTTTCTGTCTCTCACTTATTTTGCTAGGCATAATACTCTCTAGCTCCATCCATATCATTGCAAATAGCAAGATTTCATTCTTTTTTATGGCTAAGTAACATATACATACCACATCTTCTTTATCCATTCATCAGTCAATGGACAATTGAGCTATTTCTATAATTTGGCTATTGTAGATAAGGCTGCTATAAGCATCAGGTACATGTATCCCTTTGAATTAATATTTTGTATTCTTTGGGTAAATGCCTAGTAGTGCAATTGCTGGATCATAGGTTAGTTCTATTTTTAACTATTTTTCATGCTAGTACTTACTACAACCTGAAATGGCTTATTGATGTTGTTTGGGGTTTTTTTTCTTTCTTTACCCACTAGACTCTAAGCACCATGGGAGTAGGGTTCTGTTTGTTGTTATTTTTGTTTTTTCTGTGCTATGTCCCAGTCAATCCCAGTCACCAAGACAATGTCAGCACGTATCCACATCAGGTCCGTGTAATAGGAATCTCATTTTGATCTCTTTTTCTACTAATAGTCAATGGTAGTCAGCAACACATTATCAAGCGCTTGGATTGAAAAATCCTTTTAATAAAATTTTTGAAAAAATCCCACGTGATTCTACTGTGATAGAAAAAATCCCAAGTGAATCCACGAGATTACTGTGTATCTCTTATGTCCTCATTATTTCCATTGGTTGCTTTTTTGGTACAAACCTAAAAGTGACAAATATCTAGCTATATTCAAACCTAAATCACACCAACTATAAAATACATAATTTAATTTAGAAATCTTTGCTGTGAATCTTTGTGTCTGTCCAAATCTTAATGTCAGCTGGGCATAAGTGATATCAAAGCATCAGGATAAAAAACAAAAATTGTCAATTACCCAAACTTTTGGAAACACTGCATTTCACATTCATTGATCTGGGCATGTCTACATATTAAATGTTATATAGACACAGCAAACTAGGCACTGGGCTTTTTGGTGGTGGTGTTTGATTGCATTTACTTTTCATACAGATATTTTTGTGCCATCATAACAAATCATCAAGACAGACAAAAATAGCGTATAAACCCAACTTAAGGTATAATGGCCTGTGTTATAGTTTTGACCCTACCAATAACTTCAAGCAAATGATTTAACCATGCCTCAGTTTCTTTATCAATCTGGAGTGAAAATACCTACCTGATTATAGAGCTGTAACAGGAATAGAATGATAAATTAAATCTAAAAACACATCAAATATCTGTGAGCACTATAATTTATAAATGTGAGATACCATTATTATAAGGTGTCTTCTTTGGCTTACGTAAATAACAAGATTTTCCTCTCCACATTCTCAAGAACTCCATTTTAGAAACTCTGCTTTTATATAAAATACTACAAAATACCTTAGTTCTAGAGCCTCCTTTCCCATTAGCTACCAAGCAACTCTTATTATATACGTAGCTTAATGCATCAGTGTGTCAGGGAGATTATTATTGATGTAGAGGATTGTTCCATACTGTCTAAAATGTCTTTATAGGGGCGCCTGGGTGGCACAGCGGTTGGGCGTCTGCCTTCGGCTCAGGGCGTGATCCCGGCGTTATGGGATCGAGCCCCACATCAGGCTCTTCCGCTANTCTGCTGTGAGCCTGCTTCTTCCTCTCCCACTCCCCCTGCTTGTGTTCCCCCTCTCGCTGGCTGTCTCTATCTCTGTCGAATAAATAAATAAAATCTTAAAAAAAATAAATAAAAAAATAAAAAAAATAAAAAAATAAAATGTCTTTATAGCTGGAGGTTTTCAATGTAGTAATAAATGGATTGCACTGTGCTATTCAAAAATAAAAAAATAAAAAACTTTGCAATCACTTTACTAGGAAATTGAATGTTCCCAATGGCTCTTTCGCAACATGGTATTTTCATAATTATTCTCTTTGAGGCTCCAGTATCCATTCAGAATCCAGTGTGACCTCTAACTATGTCAAGTGGTAACTAAACAAATACATGAACAGGAAAGAAACGCCATCTATAAAGTGATAGCTTGATCTATAAAATAACACCCATATTGATTTTTGTGTGTTTCCAATGACCTGACTGATGTTGTTTTTCATTAAATTAATAAGTTTTGGCGTCATGGAAACATAACATGTTGTTAGCATTTGGTGAAAATTAGAAATGAATTTTCTTGCCTGTTTGTTTATTCTGGGGCTTAGTCCTCCGGTTACCCTAGGTTAATTTTCAAGGTCATTGAACTGAGGCATACTTCTAACAGAGCTCACGGAGTTTTAAAATATTCCCTCTCTCACCAGCCCCTCCTTCCTCCGCTTGGCACCAAAATATTGATCAGCTTTTCTTTCAGTGTCCTGTGGAGGTGACCAGGATGATGCCTAGGAGTGAGCAGCAGCCTGAAGAAATAGAAGACTAATGCTGTGAGGTTCTACTTGCAATTAATTTTCTTTTTATTTGAAGAAAGCCTTATTTTTCTGAGTACAAAAGTATTATAAGTTCATTGCGGTACAAAATTCAGAAAAGGCAAAAATTCTAAAGAAGTACAGAAATTACCCACAATCTCACTAGCTATAGCTAGCCATCAACAATACTAAATTTTCAACTTGGTTTTTAAATATTTCCTTACTGATTTCTCTTGAGGGTGCATACTATCCTAGACCAAAACAAACAAAAAAGAAACAAAAATTATACTAATTCTTCTCATTTGTCACCTACTGTAAATTTTGTGTGCGTGCGTATGTACGTGTGTTTGTGTTTTGAAATTGCAGATTATTTGCACCTCTTAAATTCAGTGGGGTAGAGTCTTATTTTAGCGTGTGCATGTGTGTGAGTTCCCCTTCACCAATAAACGTATTGGTGCCAGAACATGTAGGAGAACAAGAGGTTAGCCAGGAAGACAACTTCAGTGAAAAGAATGTGTAAAGCCCAAAGAAGAAAGAAAGCTGGGCTCCCCCTGGAAATAAGTCCTAATAGCAAATAAAATATGTAGGGTCTGACATCACACAAACCTGCATTCTTGTCTTTGCTCCACCACTTCACTGCTGTGTGATCTAAACCAGGGTACTTAATCTCTATGTGCCTCAGTGTTCTCAATTGTACAAACAGGTATAATTGCAGTATCTACTTAAGATTTAAAAGAGCAAATACATGTAAAGCATTCAGAACTGTGTCCCTCAGAGAGTAAGCTCTCAGTATATCGTAGCTGTTGATAGTAGCAATAGTACGATATTTATCAGACTGAGTTAAATGTTTTACACACATTGCCTCATTTACTCCTACACTATCCTATAAAGTAGGATTAGATGAGAATGTATTCAGAATACTTTATCATCCAAAAACTTGAATTACAAATGAGAAAATTGAGGTTTAGAAAAAGATTCATTATCTTGCCCAAGGCCATAGAATTTGTGAGTGATGGAGACCGGGTTCTTAGTCAGGGCTTGTGGCTGCAAATGACACTATTTTTCTAAGTATGGCATTAGGACCACCCTCAGTATAATCAGAACATCTGTAATGGGGCCTAAGAATCTGCAAGTTTAACAAGTTCCCCAGGTGGCTTCTGGCCTCAGATCATGGCGCTTTGGTCCAACTGATCTCCATGGGAGAGTCACTTTCTGCCATTTTTCCAGAGATGGCCAACTTCCAAACTTCAATGCAAGCTCAAAAACTCATATTTTGTTCAGCACCCTGTACAAAGCAGGCCCTCAGAAAATACTGAAGGGTAATCTTACAGCAGGTGAGAATATTGCTCCAAGAAGAGACCAACAGGTTACAACATAAGAGCAGGGCTGCAGCAAATGCCTGGTTGTTTTTTTTTTTCCCCACCTAAAGGTATCTGTTTGCATGTGATTGATTTTTATCTTAAACTTGATGGATTGATGCATAGATTTAATTATATCATGTGTTGTCCCATCAATACCGCTCTGCAGCTATTTTACATTCAGCCTGGGTGCCAGATTGAATTAACTGGTTTTTTTAAAGCCTATAAAGCAGAAAAATATCTTTCCCTAGTTGGTATTTTTTACATATCGGTTACTAAGAGTCTGTAAGCTAAAGCGGGTAGTAAACTTCATTTCTTAGTGAGGAAGCCAATTTGACTTTTACGGCTATTAATTTTTTATGGGGCACAGGGCAGAATTATTGGTGTTTCTCCTAACTTAGATAACCCTGTAGCTGTCAGGATTGAGGGTACTTCCATTTTGGAAGCAATTATCCTGACCATCACGTAGGGGACAAATGATCATAGTTTCCAGGTCCTGGTCATAAGATCCATATACATCCATACACATTCAAAGTTACCTACCATGAGCCACCAGAAAAAATCACTGCTATTGCCTTTAAACTAGAAGTAAAATATTATAGGCTTTACAATAGAGTGAAAAGGGCTTGATCATTTAAGAAAAGTCATTATAACAGCTGAATCATCACCGAAAGGTATTAATTCAACATCTTTCTTGTGTGCCTATTATGTGTTGTGTACTGTTCTACAAATCCAGTTGACAGTAGTGAGAAAAGACAAAAACAGACAAAAGACCCATTTTCATGGATCTCACATTCGGTACCAGGAGTCAGATATTAAATAAAAATAGACTTGTCAAGACTTTTCCATCCATGCTATGATGGAAAATAAGGCAAGATAAAGGGAATAACTGGAGGAGTTCTATTTTAGATAGGGTGGTCAGGGAAGGTATCTCTGATATAAAGTAACACTAGCAATTATACCATCCACCTGATGTACATAAGAAGAGGTACCTTAGCTTAGAAGAAGTGTTTAAGGTTTAAGGATTTTTCTACAATGTTGCTGTATATGTGAGAACTGTTGCTTCATTCAACAAATAGAATATAACTTATTCCTATGTGGCACTACACACATCGACTTATTTTAAACTTCACAACACCTTTTTTTCTCATTTATTCATTCAATAACTATTTTTTGACTGTCTCAATTTTTCCAGGGATTGTGCCAGGGCTGGAAAAATAATACCTCATAGTTATGAAGCATTTACTAAGTGCAAAGCGCTGTGCAAAGCACTTCACATAGCTTTATAGGCTGTTAGGGCAGGTATTATTAAGTCCACATCCCTGATAAGACCCAGACGGGTTACAGAATGCCCAAGTTCACATCTCTATTTAGTGCCAGAGCTCAGACTATAATCAGATTTTCTGATCCTTTTTCTAGTTTTCTCAAACTATGACATAAAAACCTTAAATTAAATTCTCTGTCTTATTTTGAGGCCAATGAGATAACGTACATCCCAGAATAAGTCTCCCTCACTGTTAAATGATTTCAAAAAGCTATGTAACTGGACCCCTACTTTCAGGCAAATAAAGTAATATTAGCCTCATTTTTAGATGAAGCTTTTACCAATAGAATTCAATCAGTCTGGGAAACAGGCTAGTGAATTTATAGTATGAACCAGATATCTGAATAGATGATTCCTCTAATCAGAGATTGTCACCAGGGCAGGAAAATGGACAAGAGGCTCCATGACATTCCTTCCTCTCACTTCACCATAAGACCATCTCTTCTGTTGACTCATCCCCTCCTTTGCCCAACTCTGGCCTCATCAATGCCAGTGTTCTCTGTTGCCTGCAAAAACCCTACAACAGCCCTTTCTCCTGCCTATGCCCTCAGAGTAATCCTCCTGGAACACGTGCTGCTCACCAGGATGGCTGTCGAACTTTTACATACTAAGGCCAAAGATTTTACAAATCCACCCTGCTCAGCTGACTAATTCATAGAATCTTAAAGAAGAAAAGCCCCTTAGAGATCATCCTATACCGACCTTTGTCATTCACAAATGGGACCCAGAAAGGATACATGACTATGGCTAATTCGTTCTAGAACCAAAGTAGGATGCAGATTCCTGCTTTGAGTCAAATATACCTTATATTCTACCACATTGTTTTTAAGATCTTAATATTGGGGGGGAAAGGGGGGTCTCTAATATTAGTATTTGGGTCATTTACCACAGATTGGTAGAAAAGATTTTGGAAGGAGTCTGACTGTTCGGTACCTACCAACTCACACCCCTTAGCCAGCTACTCTGCCCCTCTATGGGTTAAGTCCACTTGCAACATGCTCCTCGCGATGTTTGGGTTTTTTCTACATCCTATTGAATGATGAGCCCATAGGAAATATCCTGGACTTCTTCCATTGGTTGCAGGATGGCTCAAATAATAAGCTAAAAAAAAAAAAACAGGATTGTTTTCCTCTAGACAATCATATAGATTTCACAAATAACCAGTGACTATTTCAAAGTGCTTAACATGACCAACTTACTTTTGACATGATTAGCATAATTGGCATTACCTTCATTTTAAAAGTGACAAAACTAACACAAAGAAGGGAAAATCACACAACTAGCTGATGGAAGAGGGAGAACAGGAACTAAATTCATACCATTCCCAGCTAGATATGAATTATTCTGAACCATTTTCTGATACAGGAAAAAAGGAAGCAATAATAAAAATTATAAACTTTTACTGACCACTGATTATATGCCAGGATATTTCCTAGCTCATTCAGCCTCATACCACCCTATAAGCTAGAAATTATTATTATTTTCATTATGCACATGAGAAAACTCAAACTTAGCAGAATTAAATAATCTAACCAAGGTAATAAAACTTAATAAATGGTAAAGTGAGAAGTTGAACACAGTCCTTCTGATCCTTCAGTCCCCACTTAACCACTATACTGTATTAGTAATGAAACTCCTTCTTGATAGCATGAAGAATATGTCTTGGCAAGTGTAGACCCCCATTATAACTCCTAACTAGTCTACTTATCTCCAGTGTTCTTTCTAAAATAAAATAATACAAATGACTATAAAAATGCTAAAATATACTAGCAATGTTTTCCTTTGCCTTCCTATATACACCATGCTCACACCTTTACTCATGCTATGCCACCAGCCTTGACTCTCCACTCCCCTCCCTGTGGCAGGCGGAATTTTGGTCCCCTGGTGCCATACCCATGAATATGTTTTACCTGATGTGGCCAAGGGATTCTGCAGATGCAATTAAGGTTTCTAATTAGTGACCTTAAAATAGGGAGACATAAATTATTTGTGTGAGCCTTACATGATTGCATGTGCCCTCAGAAGCAGAGCTCTCTCCTAGCTAAGGGTACAAGAGGAAGTCTGACATGACAGAAAGGAAAATCAGAGGGGTGCCTGGGTGGCTCAGTTGTTAAGCACCTGCCTTCGGCTCAGGTCACGATCCCAGGGTCCTGGGATGGAGCCCTGCATCGGGCTCCCTGCTTTGCTGAGAGCCTGCTTCTTCCTCTCCCACTCCCCCTGCTAGCGTTCCCTCTCTCGCTGGCTGTCTCTCTCTCTCTCTGTCAAATAAATAAATAAAATCTTTAAAAAAAGAAAAAGAAAGAAAGAATCAGAGATACGAGCGTGAGTTTTCAATGTGCCATTGCTCACCTGATGATGATGGAGGCATGTGCCAAGGAAATAGAGACCAATACTACAGTTGCACAGAGCTAAATTCTGCTAATAACCACTGAACTTGGAAAGGGACCCTGAATCTCAGATGAGAACTGCAGCCCCTCCTGATAACCTTGATTTTTAGTGTGATGAGACACTAACCAAAGAATCCAGAATTCCCTACTGAACTTCCTACCTATATCTGGGTGTTGTTTTAAACTGGTAAACACAACAGTAAAATAAAACTAACATATTTCCTTCTGCTTTGTAAGCTTTTGTTCTTCTTTCAAGGTCTACCCTGGATAAGACAAACAGATATCTTACCTTAATAGAAACTGAAAATATCAAACAAGTATGTGCAATTTTCTTGACTTCTCTCCCTTCAGCCACCAACCCACTCATTCTACTCAACAAAGTAAAAACGTAATGCTTCTCAAATATAAACTGGAGCTGTTCTTTGAAAGAAAACGAGAGGGAAGAGACCACTGCAAAAAGGGACATATTTTTCATATGCAAATGAGGCATCATTCCAGACAAAGAGTCTTAAAACAAAGACAATTCAATATGGTCCATGCCTTGCACTTCATCTGTGCAGATTTCATGTTAAAACGAATCGTGTGTCTGTGAGTGTTGTTTACTTGTGGGATGCAATCTGTTGGAAAAACAAAAGTGTTTCTGCAAGCCAAAGTCATGCCTAAATCCCACCACATCCTCCTGAAATATGTCCAGCCCGCAGCCCCAGGCTGCGTGGGCACTCCTGCCCACTCCGGCTCCCTATGGAGCTGTCATCACGGCAGGCAGCCCAGGCACTGTGGAGAAGGGCACAATCTGTGCTGCGGGTGGTGGGTACCACCACCGTCCTCACTGCTGGCCCTTCAGGGGAGGAAGGGCCCTTTGCAGGAGAATCTTTTGTTTCCTTCCCTCCTCTTGCCTCTGTTTTCTATAAATGAAACTGCCCCTTCCCACCGCAGCTCCTCTTTCATTCAAAGCAACCAGTTACTGCACTTTTGGAGCTGGGTCAAAGAACCACCCTTGTGAGTTCTGTCAGCTACAAAGTGAAGACTAAAGCAAAGAAAATAGTCTATAGAGGGAAGCCTCTTCCCCAGGAAACTCTTTTCACCAGGCAATCAGTTAGAAATAGATAGTTAGCATGTCACAGATCATTAACACTGGATCAAAATCCATGCGGTCAATTCCCACATTCCATGTTCCTTCCTTTCCCTAACTCTCCCACTAAAAAGTATGGCAAGTTGTGAGTATTTCTTTGCCACGTTTAATCACTGTAGTTGGGCCTCTTAAGGAGGGATAAATGTCTGCTAAACAATTTCAGGTTGGATCCTGGATGAATAAGCTATTTAGAAGACACATCAAAGATTCAGCTAATCCAACAAATTCATTTCTCCCCTTGCCAGATCTCGATCCATGAAAATATGTCCATTTGGGGGCTCATAGAAAAGCTTCATTCAAAAGTGTCCACCTATACTAATTCATGCCATACTTATAAATGATTAAGTCTGGCTCTCAACTAATGACACAGGTCCTCCCCTTCTGACTGTGTGGACCTGACTGGTCTTCTCTGTCAGTTTGCCAAAGCCATACTTGCTGTCATTTTTTTGTATGTAAGTAAGGGATGAGAGGAGAGAGGTAAAGGGAAGCTGATGAGGCTCCAAAACTGGATTCAGGAAGAGTAATCTAGGTTTAACTCAGCCATTCATTTATTTATTCATTCATGAAATCAATATTTGTTGCATGCCTACTCTATATTTGGTCTCTTGAGATGCAAGGAACAAATTTGAATACAAAAGCTCAGAGAAATACTGAACTAAAGAAAAAAAATTATTTAACTCGTTTCCCCAAATGTATTTAATCCTTATAACCCTATTTTTTTCCCTAAGAACAGTTAAACCATCTCAGAGAATTAATATTCCCTGGGACAGTTTTGGAAGTATTATTATGGAGTAAACTGTACTTAATTCTCATTTAAGGGCAAGTGTACAAACTTATTTATCAAATCATTCAGTCTTTCTCATACAATCCAAAGATTAAAAAACAAACCACTCTAAGAATTTTTATACAGAGCTACCTTGGCTGGGAGGACTCTAGCTTCGAGATGTGGACACCAAAGAGGTCAACTTAGCAATGTCTCCCAATAAAAGGGAATTCTGAGTGTGCCTATCATAATGCACCACATCTGAGAGGAGCAGTAGGCTCCCTGCCTTAACTCTAGAAGACACAGGCTTGAGATGGACACTAAATTAGGCCCTGCGCAGCCATAGCAAGTCCTGGAAGAGCACCTTGCCAGCATTGCCAGTTAGGTTCATTCATGCAATGATCTTTCGAGTGCTTGTAATCTCCAAATTTGAAACACATCATCTCTTATAATTCTCACAACTATTCCTGCCTTATTCCCATTTTACAGATGCGGAAAGCCAACCAAGGGAGGTATCTTGATTTGCACAGGTGACAGAGGTGAGATTGAAATCCAGGTCTGTCTCCAGAGCCAACATTTTGTGTCGCATCATAACACTTTCCAAAGGGAAGTCCCACAAGTGCCCTGCTGACTGTAGAGCCTCCAGGCCTCTAAGTTCAGAACCTAGCATAATCACACTCACTGTCAGAGGCACTATGTGCACACAGGGCCTGGACATGCAGGTAGGAAGCAGCAGTGGATCCAGCTTTGGCCACTTATGGAAGATACAGGCTGAGGAAACCAGGTTTGAGCTGGCAATTCAGCCTTTTAATAGGAAATTTGGTTTTCCATATCCTAGGAGGAAATTAATCTAAATGACAATGGAATACAGTTAACAATCACAAAATGTGGACTTGAACTTTAAGACCTTAACCAGCATCTTCTGTGCTTTCAAAAGAATGGTGCCAGAGTTGATACAAATTCATGCACATATCTCTCAAAGATTTATCTACTCCATAAAATCAATAATGCATACTCGATAAAATATTAACTGCATAAAATAGATTGGGTCCATTTTCTATGGGACTTTTAACAACGCTGTGACATAACTAGTCATTACATTCAATTGTATGAACTAACTGATTTACAGGCCCAAACCCTGCAATGAAAGTGTGGTGGTACTGTCAAAACTACACACTTCTAGAGAAGTGCCCTATCAGAGAGTGGGACCAAAGGATAGAGATAGACTCAAGCTAGTATTATTGATTTCACAAGAATGGCCTCCTACTGGGGCACCTGGGTGGCTCAGTCCTTAAGGGTCTGCCTTCGGCTCAGGGCATGATCCCAGGGTCCTGGGACCAAGCCCCACATCGGGCTCCCTGCTCCACTGGGAGCCTGCTTCTTCCTCTCCCACTCCCTCTGCTTGTGTTCCTTCTCTTGCTGGCTCTCTCTGTGTCAAATAACTAAACAAAATCTTTAAAAAAAATGACCCCCTTTGCTCAGAGGTCCTTATTGTCTTCATTTGATTATAACTTGTCTTGTTCTCTTCCAAATAATAAACTCTGATATTCTCTATCCTGAATGCAACCCTAATTTTGAAACATAGACTCTTAATTAAGAACAGTGACAACCTATGTGCATACACACTAATAACTTTTAATATTTAATGATAGGAATTTTTATCTCCTCTCTCTTCTCCCTCCCAAGGCAACAGTGCTAGCGTCCTACTCTGAGGCTCTCCCATGCAGCCATGGAAGTCTTGGCTTACAACATCCTACTACTACCTTCTCAGAACAGCTTCCGTCCTTCCCATCTTCCTCCCATCCAGATCTTCCATACCTTTAAAACCACTTCCACAGACACTGATGTCATCCCTCCTTGTGCTCAGGAAACCTGTTGACCTTACTTCTTATTTGGTGATTATTCTTATTTGCCGTTATCTTATATTGCCACTTAATTCTTATAATTTTGTTTAATATTTCATTAGGCAGAATATGCCACACTGTGGTGTGGTGTCTAAATAAGAAACCCTACATCTGAATTGTGTAACCCTTCAAAAGTTTATTTTCCACTCACATAAAGCCTGATGAGGATTATTAGGCTCTCTTCACTATTCAGGGGCTCAGAGATCCAAGCTCCCTCCATCTTGGGACGCTGTCATCTCGACACCTGACCCTGAAAGATACCATGGCAAAGGAAGAGAAAGCATGGAGGTGACCTTTTTTCAGTTCTTCAATGTTCCGGCCCAGAAGAGATACACATCATAGCCACTAACATGCAATTGGCTAGAACTAGTCACTAGCCCAGCTATCAACAAGGAGGCTGGGAAGTGTAGTGTTTCTAAATGTTGCAAAAGAACAAGAGATCTGGATATGGATGAGCCCTAGTATTCTCTACCACAGTGTGTTTATATCATGTCTGCCAAACAGACTGGGACATCAGTGATACTAACGGCAGTTAAACTGCACTTTGGTTGTTTGGTAGTGGGCTGGCTTGTCTGAGCTCTCTGGGGTGAATCCTTCAGTGCAAGGGACTCATACACATCACTGGGATTCTGCCAGAGATCCTAGAACTGTGCCTCATGTATAATAGAATTGCTTTAGAAAGTATTTATTGATGGGTTCAATCTTAAGACTGACGGGGAAAAACATTATACCTGATCAAGTTCTGTCTCTTCCACAGCTCTTGGCCCCGTTTTCTAACTGCAGAAAAAGTGTAGCTTATAAGACAAATGAATGTGGCAGGGATGTCAGAATTTCTTGTGCCTGTCTCAATTGACTACCTGTGAATGCCACAACTTTGAAACTTCCCCCTTCACTGCTTTGTACTCTAGGACAGAATGAAATCACAGTGATGGACAAGACCCTACTGAGGAGAAAATGAAGTGACAAAACCTGGCAAGAAATGTATTTATGATATAATACAACACAACAGCATATTTCCCTGAATTGGCTTAGACAGAAAGAAAGGCTCAGAGTTGAGACATTGTTATCCCCATTAACAGATGGAGAAAATGATACCTGGAAAGGTTAAGTTTCTTGGTCATGTCAAACAGCCACCCAAGAAAAGCCAGGGAGAGTACCTGCAAGGTTGCAGGCTTGGAGCTGTTCCTATTAAATTCGATGATGTTCATTTGTCACTGACAGCTTTGGGGGAAAATGGATCAATAAGCACTTCCCTTTGGGTCACTTTCCTACTGTGTCGGATTTATATCTGCAAATGTTTAAAGAGTTCCCATTTACCTGGGGTTTTATGACTTTGTTATAATTGCCAGAGCTGAGAGAAAGCTGCCTTCCGTCTGGCTTCTCCTCCTGCAGGGAGAAGTCCAGAAACCATGTCATCTCAATCATAGAACAAAAATGCTTTGAAGGAAAACAAATGCCGCTTTTTTTTTCCTTAAAAAGAAATTGTTGAATTGCCTGGAAAAGTCAGACAGTGACTTGCAAAAAAACCTTTCTTTTAAGTTGTCTAGCTACTGGCAGGAGAGGATGGATCACCGCAATGGATTTTCTGAGTGCCTCATCCAGGTCAGCATGAAAGATTGGAAGATTATTCCAGAGTCTCATGACACCATGGTCAAGCAGCTCTTTCAGTCCAGATCTCTCAATTTTAAATTTCAAGTCTACACTCCCATCCTTTTTATATAATAGAAAGTATACTATGCATACCTTTATATAAATAATTATTGCTGAGTGTTAGCAAGAGCAAAGTTGGGGGTAACACTAGCACATTTATCTACAGCTACTTGGTAAGGTGACATCGACTTTTTTAGATATTTTCTCACAAACACTTCCATTTCAACTTACATGTTAATTCATATGCAAGTACATGTCCATATATATATATATATATATATATGTAATGTATATTCACATTAACAGTGAAAATCAATAAGCTTTCATTTGCCTTTTTCTTGGTTTTTCTATTGCAACATCCTTCAGCCCATATCTGACTTTCAAGTGATGTACACGTACACGAACGGCAAAAACACAGGGGGAAGAAAGAGAAGAAAGCAGAAGAAAAGGAATGTTGTTTTACAATTTATCAAGACAGAAGTATTGACAATTCAATTTCATAGAAAAAAAAAAAAGCAGTGAATGTGCTTGTTCCGTATTATAACTCTTTCTTCGTGTAGTGTTTCTTTTTCCTCCTTGGAATCCCCTAGTTCAAATGGGTTTTCAGCTTAAATGTGTTCACTGCTAAAAACAAAATAGCATTTGTAGGCTTGGGGAAAGGTTGCTACTAAATCAAGCAACATGGTGAAGCCATTCTGAATTTGCGTAAGTAAATTACAGAAGATATAATACTTAATTCTTCAGAACTATAATACACAACAGAGCAGCTTTAATTAATATCTGTGCCATTTGCTTCACCATTTTAAAAAGTGTGTTTCTGAGTGTATTTAACACATTCTATAACATAATTTTCTTGACATAATTTATTTTGAAAATCTTGCCCTTTTAGAGTATACAAAAGTAAACCTGTGTCTATCCCTAGCAAAAGAATAAATAATTCAGAATACATGAATAATACTACTGAGGCTGAGCGACACGCTGAGGAGCTTGGACCTTCAGAGCACAGAAGAAAGTAATGGAAAGAAGAGACAAATAAAAATTAAATATACTTCCTCTGTGCAGGCCTTCTGCTGCATGCCTCACATAAAAACACATATCTCATTGTATTGTCACAAAATCCTATGAAACTGATATTATTTCCATTTTGAAAGAAAAATAATGGTCAGGAGGTAGGAAGATCTGGGGGAGGAAAACAGAGAATTTAAGAACATGCCCCATATTCCTCCCAACAGGTTTAAGCACAAATTTGTAGGGCTCCAAACTCCACGGATTAGAAAGAGCTACACGGAGCTAGAAAATAAACGCATGTTTTACAAATTATTCTGTTTTTACCACTAATGTTCTTATCTCTTTTTTTAAGAACTGTTATGATTTAGGACAGATACATATGAAAGCACCTTCAAAAAGTGAGACATCACAGTAACCGTGTTGTTGATGACAAAGACATTTCTTATGCAACTCTTAATTAGGACTACACTCCCTCAACATGTCAACAAGCATTCCACATCCTGCACCCAGCTCAGTACTAGGGATAATGCAAAAGAAGAAAATAAATTGTTCTTCATATGGAAGAAAATAAATCTGTGGTTTTCCTTGAATTCCATATTGATCTGTAGTCTTTAGTGATATATTCAAAATTCAACTTCAATAGCATTTTTACACACCTACTATGCACCAAGTACTGGTTTAGAAAGGCGGATACCTCAGGCTTGCAAAGTACCACAAATACAACTACTAAAATTCAGCACCTAAGCATTGTTATTTCTATCTCCTTTTTATCTGTGTGTCTGACAAATATTGCAATGGAAGAAAGAAACTGCTTCAGGGCATCAAACATATGTGAAACTTCCGATTTTCAATACAATTTTGTTTACCAAAACGCAGTCCCAGGAAGCTCTGTTCACTCCTAACAGTTCTTCAGAGATGTCAGAAATCACCTCCCTAGCCCACTCCCCAGTGCATGTTATCACAAAGAATTGCCAGGAACTGCCTCTATGTAAACATCCCTAGGAGAGCATAAGAAAAATCAGTGTTGTTCCTCTCCCCTTTGCCTGAGCCTGGCTCCACTATTCCCATAAACAGAAGCCCAGGCACAAATATGGATAGAGATCTCTTCTGGGAGGGTTCAGTATTCCAGGGCCATATGTTCTTTTTAAAGAGAAACAATCAGAGCACCTCTTTAGTCCTTGTGTATCTCCTCCAAACTCAGGGTCAGATCTGAAGCAGCACACGTGAAAGCTACTGCACAAGGACCACTCCAAGCTCCGCTTCTCTCTCCTCTACCCAGATAGTGGGCTCCTACAGAAACAAACCTCACATCCGGGAAGCACTGAATTGTGCCCCCTGGCCTCCATGCTGCGGCCACATTCTCTTTCACCCCAGACCCTCACACATGTCCTTTCCTCACTTATGATCCTCTTCTCATTCCGACCAATTTATGGAGGACCCTTCCTCTGGGCCCCCACATCTGGGTATAGCTCCCATGCCTCTGCAGCACTGTGGCATTCCTCTGTAAGTGCCTGGTAACACTACACTATTGCTCACTACTCAATTGCTGTTCCACACACTAGTCTACAAGCTCAGCTAGGGCAAATACTGTCCCTATCTTCTTCACTATTATATACTTAGTGTCTCACATTATGCCTGCACAAAACAGGTGCTCAGTAAATATTTGTGGATTGAATGAATCTATCAATCAATTAATGTTACTTTATTAATTGATATATGTTTTCTTAGATATTAAAAGATGAAACCTATCAGATTGAACCCTAAACAGCAACAACAACAAAACCCTAAGGTGACCAAACATGGGCTCATGATGGGAAAATATCTGCCTTCTTTCTTTTCTAGCTACCTTTCTATACTCTCAATATTGAACCTTTCTGCAGTTATTCATGGTTTTGTTTGATAAAGAGCTTTATAAACCCATTTGATAGAACTACCCTATGATCCAGCAACTGCACTACTAGGTATCTACCCAAAGGATACAAAAATACTGGTCTGAAGGGGTGCATGCACCCCAATGTTCATGGCAGCATTATCAACAACAGCCAAACTATGGGAAGAGCCCAAATCCATTGACTGATAATAAATGGTTAAAGAAGAAGTGGGGGGGGGGTGGTNGAGAAGGGGGGGGGGGGGGGTGGTGTGAGTGTGGAATATTACTCAGCCATAGAGAAGAGTGAACTTGTCATTTGCAATGACATGGATGGAGCTACAGTGTATTATGCTAAGCAAAATGAATCAGAAAAAGACAAATGCCATATGATTTCATTCATATGTAGAATTTAAGAAACAAAAAATATGAACAAGTGCACAGGTTTCTCTCTTGGTTTAAACAGTTTCCAAAATATTGGCAAAGAGAGGAAAACCAAGAAACAGAGTCTTAACCATAGAGAACAAACTGATGGTTACCAGAGAGGAGGTGGGGGACGGGAGTGAGGTGGCTTGAACAGGTGATGAGGATTAAGGAGTGCACTTGTTGTAACTGAGGGCTTCGGGGGGGGGGGGTGGATTGGGATAGGCTGGTGATGGGTATTAAGGAGGGCACGTATTGCATGGTGCACTGAGTGTTATACGCAAGTAATGAATCATGGAACTTTACATCAAAAACTAGGTATGTACTGTATGGTGACTAACATAACATAATAAAAAATTATTATTAAAAAAATAAATTTAAAAAAGGAGTGGACTTTTTGCGGTAAGCACCTGGTAATGTATGGAAGTACTGAATCACTAAATTGCACACCTGAAACTAATATTACGCTGTATGTTAACTAACTGGAATTTAAATTAAAACTTAGAAGGAAAAAAAAGAAACAACAAAATAATTCAATAAATATTTCCTATCATGACAGAGACAATAAATAAATAAATAAACACATTTCTCGGGAATAAATGACAAGAGATTCATTGCTTTTCTCTCTTCTACCTCTTACTAAAGTTCTAAATTCAAGACTCGAGTTCTATCTACTCTTGGCCACTTGTATACTTGAACATGTATATAAAGATACAAATAACTTGAATAGAGCAATTCCCCCAATCAGGTGTTAGTCTTGTACAAATACCTTCCTTGAGGAAAAACCATTACTTTTATTGATCAACTTAATGAAAATCTCAGCAGGATCAAGATATTTCTGGGCCCCAGACAATATCTGAATACTTTCAAATGATACTTCATATAAAACAATTTAATTTCTTATCAGCAAAAATGGTATTAAATAGTCCTTTAAGGCTCACTATAATGTTCTTTGATTTGTATTTGTTTTGTTACTTCACAGTGGACAAGTGAGCAAATGCTCTTGATCAACTGACTGACTGACTGACTGACTTGTTGAGTGATCACTCAAATACCCTGAGGTCCAAGAGAACACCCTTGTCTGAGTATTCCCCCACTAAGAAGCAAATCCCCAGTAGATAGAGCATGAGAAATGAGGCAAGGGGAGTGTTGTAATACGTGATCCAAAAGATGCGTAATAGTAGAAGAGGAGAAAAAGGAAAGTGTACTAATGATAGGAAGAAAGGGGTATCTAAAAGAGCCTTGAGAAGTGATGGGATTTGAGAGCTCCTTAAAAATCCCCAAGATTTAAGCAAGCAGAACTTGGATAATAGCATATGATGATACAGATGAGCAAACAATAAAATCAAAAGTTTGGCAGCAGGAAAAAGATGACTAAGAAAGTTGTGAATAGTCTAGCTTGGCAAGAGTACCAGATATGTGTACAGGAGCTTGTGAGAGGCTGGGTGGGGGTGGGGTTAGAGAGTAAGAAGGGAAGGGGGGGAAGATTTAGAGGAAAATACAACTATGGAGTAGCAAGTAACCCATGGGCCACAACAAAGAGAAATTTATATTTTACTCAATTTTTCCTGGCCTAGAGGGCCTATGTGAACAGACCCATGTTCCATATGTGAGGTTTATGACATCATTAACATGCTCAGTGTCTTAGTTCTCCCAACTGCAGAACAGGGAAGATGATAAGACCTGCAATAAACACATTTCCCAGCAATGATTCCAAATATGGATTAGGTCTTATCTAAAGCACTTTAGAACACTTTGGTCAAAAGTAGTACAGAGTTCATGAGCTGGATTATTCTTATGCTCTTAGCAAAAAGGGGGGGAAAAGCTAGTTTTTACTGTTAGATGAAGATATATATATATATATATATCTTCCGCTCTATGATAATCAGTCAAAAATGAATCATGCTCATTAAAGTTTTCTCTTGATTTCAAAGACCGTGAAGTAATTTTATAAACAATAGATGACTGAGTCCCTTTAACCAACTGTTCAAGTATCCACCATTTAGCTGTGAAATGTAGCAACTCTCCAGGATCCCATGGCAGGAAATAAAATATTACCCTTTGGAACAGCATTCGGTGTCATGTGCCCCATGATCTATCACTCAATAAATATTAATTGATGATGATGAAACAGAATCACACAGACCAGTGGGATTTCTGCAGAACTGTTCTCTTATTTATCCCACCTCCCACCTAGACACATCTGCCCAGAAATGCAGAGTTTTTGCCTCACTCGAAATCAATCCCACCCTGGGAAACACTTTCAACCCAGCTAGATCAGAACCTAGTGAAAAAGGTCATTTTCACTGGCAAGTGTTTTGTAAACCATCTCTTTCTGTCTCTTTCTCACTCCTGTTCTATCTCTTGTGTATGTGTATGTNGCTAGATCAGAACCTAGTGAAAAAGGTCATTTTCACTGGCAAGTGTTTTGTAAACCATCTCTTTCTGTCTCTCACTCCTGTTCTATCTCTTGTGTATGTGTATGCGTGCATGTACATACGCACACACATCCTTTCTGTAATGCTCTGTTTATTCCAATGTTCTTTGGAAAGGGAGAAGAGGCACTTAGTATGCAGCTGCTTCTGTGTGGGACAGAGGACATATGGGCCATGTGAATTAAACTGACCTTGATACATTTGGAAAGTAAGAGAGTAAAGTAAATTTCCTTTAGAGTGTAATCTGTGTTAAGTCGTCTCAGCTGAACCACTGACTTGTAGCAAGGGAAGGTTAGTGGAGGGGTAGGAAATGTAGTGAGGTGGATATTTGCCAGGTGAAACAGAAGGGCATCGAATTGGAAACCTTGACATACAGGCTTGCAGAGTGCCTGTCTGGATCAGAGATGACAGTGTAACGCACCGAAGAGGTGGTAGGACCTGCCTATCAGATACCTATACCCTACAAATTTCAAGAATCCACAGTCATGATGTGAGCAGCAAAGGGGGAAGGGAGGTTTTATATACCATCCTGAGGTAGTATGGGCACAGGTGTCTCTCTTGGTTTAAACAGTTTCCAAAATATTGGCAAAAACCCAAAGCTTATCTTTCAAGGTAGAAAGCCCAAGATTGAAGCACAAGTCTGCTACTCAGGAAACTTAGGGATGTTACTGCACCTCTCTGAATCATCCTTAGAAATAAGGAAAATAATAATTAACTTACAGGTTTTGTGAATATTAAAGGCTTAATCGCTTGGAGAGGACAAGTAGCTATTACAGAAAAGCAACACTTCCGAAAACAGGCAACTGAGAACAGGTCAATGTGTAGAGTTACAGGTTGAATTGAGTATTCCCAAAATTTGTATGCTGAAGTTCTAACCTTAGTATCTCAGAATGTAACTTCATTTGGAAATGAGGTTTTTACAGACGTAATTTGATAAGATTAAGTCATCAGAGTGGGCCCTAATCTTGTGTCCTTACAAAAAAAGAGAAATTTGGACACAGAGACACACACAGGGGAAACTATGTAAGGAGACACGGGGAGAAGACGGCCATCTACAAGCCAAGAAGAGAGGTCTGAAACAAATTCTCCCTCACAACCCTTAGAAGGAACTAACCCTGCCAACATCTTGACTTCAGACTTCCAGCTTCCAGAACTGTGAGACGACAAATTTCTGTTGTTTGAGCCACCCAGTATGTGGTACTTTGTTATGGCAGCCCTAGGAAACTGATACATGGAGCAAAGCAAGTCTGGCAAACCACACAACATGCAGTTCCCTGTGAAATCCTTAATGGTGGGCTCAAAGGAAATTCAAGGGGTTCAAATGACGCCTACCTTTTTTGTACTATCTCCCACCACGCCTCCAAATGCCCCTTGTTCCCTAAACCCTAATGAAATGTCTGGAGTTACCCAGAGGTATATAATCCCTTACCTGAAACCTTTAGGACCAGATATGTTTTCAAATTCAGAAATTTTCATATTTTATAAAAGTATTGTAGTGCATGTAGTATATACTATGTAAAACTTCTGGTAGGGTATGATATTATACCCTATAATCAACGCATTAATACATTTGCAAATAAGTAGTGAATATTACCACTAAGGGGAATAAATAGAAACTACATGTAAACTCACATCACTTAAGGTCCAAAGTTGCCAAACAAGTGAAGAAAAACCTTCAAATCTTAAAGCTTTTGAGATTTCAAAATTTCAGGTAAGGGGCTAAGAACCCATAGATCGTTCTATTCCTCTCATCCCTCTACATTTTGCTTCCTTCACCTAGAATGACAATCTGGATATGCCTATCATTTTAGTATTCCATTCTCCTTTGAAATTCCTATGCCATGATTATCACCCAGTTCAAAAAGCACCAATCCAAAGAAATCTTCCCTCATTACTTAAGCATTTGGACACTTTCCCTGCTTTCTTCCATGATATCTTCTAATACACATCTTTATTTGAGCAATTCTCAAACTGAGTGTGTACACATGCAAAAAGAACACCTTTTTCCAGGTCCTTGGGGATAATGAAGGTCAATAGTATACACCTTCATCCTAATGGAGCACTAAGGGCTACTGGCTAATAAAGCACCAAGTGTACCAGAAGTTTCTAACACTTAGCATTTGCAAATGAAAATTAGTGTTTCTAAGTGTTTCTAAGTAATTCAGTTTTCTACTCAGTTGCATGGCTGCTGTGCAATGGTGGTGCTCCTCTACACACATGCAAGCAAATAGACAGGATTTTTGCATTCAAAAGAAAAACACTTTTCTACCAGAACATTGTCGGTATTATAAACTGGATGTAGTTTGCATTTGTTCCAATTAGTAAAAAGTTACTATTAATTTAACTTCATCATCATAAATTTACTTTAAGTGATTTCAAGGCAATTATGATTCAAATCTGAGACATACGTATCACTTATTCTAAAATAAATTCATCACACTCACCTTAAATTTTCTGCCACTGAAAGGGGGGAAGGGTGGTGTTGGTGAGCCATAGAGCCTTCAGTCCCTCCTAAGTGGGCTGTGTTCAAAAGCTGGAGAACCATTACCTTAAAGTAAGTTATTATACTTTTATTTAACCTCTATATTCTCACTACTTGCCATGTAGCAGGCATTTAATAAATGTTTGTCAACGGACTGAATGAATGAATGCTTTCAGAACCAAAAAGAGCCACAAAAATGTACAGAATTTAGCTTACCACATCCTCTAGGTATTGCAACGATACAGTGGGTTAAGAGTATTGCACGGTTCTTTGCGCTTCTTAAAATATAGAGGAAATTGCAATGTTCTCTTGACTTCTCTTTAATGTTGTATTTGGAGAAGAGCCACAGCAATCCCTCTGGTTCCTTCCTGTCATCTCCTTCAGAAGAGCCAACTCATTTGGGCACTCGGGGGGCTAGTTTGGCAGCTGTCAAGCTCTGGATTAGGCATCTTGAGCTCTGGCATCTGCAGCTGTAGTGAGTCTCATCTCTAGTGTCTGCCCTGGCTGGGCTCCAAGGGCCAGAGCTGTAGGGCAGGGTCACCCAGTCCTGAGCTGTCAGAACCTCCTGGTGGCTACTTTCTTTCAGTCAACCTTGATAAAAGGAAATATGCCTTCAATTCAATCCCCTGGCCCATGTCTTATTGAAGCTGCCTGCACCAGGACTGAAATTGTGCCAGAATCTTCAGTGGGGTCTACAAACCTGCTGTGTGAGGATTTGAAGCTAAGAATCAAATTCAGCACTGGAACAGAAATAACTGGTATTAGCTATATTGTGTTGGTGCCAGTGGCATAGAGCCCACCATTTCCCTAGGACCAGAGGGTTAGGGTGCAGGTAGAAAGTCTTTCTCAAATCCTTTGGGTACAATGTGCAGCTTCCACTTCTGTTCCACTATTAGGCTGCTCATCTCCAGTCTTCACAGAATGAAGGAGACAGTTCAAGGTCTCTAGTTGAATGAGAGATTGGTCTACACTGTACACAATGGCCTCATACCTGAGAGAAGGGGCAGGGTGCCAGACATCACTGGACCCAAGGCCACTTGCAGCAAGAAATCTGAACTCAAAGGCCAGAACAAAACTTATAGGCAGTACAATTTCCACACTTAGGAAGGAAATGCAAACTTGTGGTTGGCAGCATCTAACACAAGACTTGTGGCCTCTAAAGAAAAGGAGACAAACTCTTCAGGAATTAACCCAGAAAGTCACCAATACAAAGCCTGGTAATATAGCAAAGATTCATAAATGAGGTATTCATAATACCCCATTTTGCCTGTTATCATTACAAGCTAGAATGCTTCTTTAATGTTGTACACAATGCATTATTTCTTCATAAAACTTGTCTGTAATTGTAATTCAAGTCTAATTCTTCTTGGATTCTAGTTAAAACCAAGCTCCATTGTTCTACTTAAAACAAGGTTTGTTTGCAAAGTTGAGAAAATCTACTGCAGCCTCTCCTTTATTGATCCAAGGTCAAAGAAACAAAGATCAGACTGGTACCACATACTACAGGTATTTATTTCCTAAGATCCCATGACAAAATAAATGGAACCTTCCAGTGAAAGGGTTCAGAAGTTCAAACTTAAACGAACTGGAGCCAAAAGTCAAGTGTTTATTGAGAGAGACTATAGCTCTAGCTAGGAGTAACAAATATCTTAAATTTATACTATTCCCTCACTTTGACTCTACAACAGAATTTTTTAAGTAAATATTAATGGTGGGTATATATAAATATATACAGACAGAATATATGTAATAGAAGTATCTTTTAAAGTTATATGTCCTTATATTTTAGTAAATAGTTATATAATTCCCCCAAAAGGAGCAAGCTTTCTATACTTTTGCTCCATATCTCTTACTGCACCTAAAACCAAAATGCAGTATTTCTTTCAATCATCAAAAGTCAAAAACTTTCAAAATATTACATCTTTCCCTGTGACCCTGTATTGTTAATGGGGCTAATGCTAGAATTGTATGTTCAGAGAATTTGAAAAAAAAATTCCTAGATTCAAGTCCCAATTGTACTGCAAACGTCTCAACCTCTCTGAGCCTCAATTTTGCCATCTGTGAGATGAGATTAATAATAACTACTTCACAGAGTGGTTGTAAGAATTACATGAAATATCATTTGTGAAAGCATTTCACTTAATATTTGTGTACAGTGATACACTTTAGGAATTATTAGTAAGTCTACAGTTATATTCATCATTGACTTATAGCCATTTCAGGGCCAGAAATAGGCAAAATGTCAAGTTTATGTTTCTTGCCCCCCTGGTCCCTCCCTTACTGTCACACCTGGATTTTAGCCCTGTTTGGTCCTCACTTGGACTCCCTTTCATATAAGCAACTTTCCCAGAGTATGTGAGAACACTCTTTAGAATTATGCCTGACACACAAGCATGTCAGGAACAACAGTGAGCACCTTAAAGTTTAGGATTAGCTCTGAGCTAGTGACTCTGAAACAGTAAACACCTAAATAAAACTCTTCAATGCAAGATTTGTAGCTAAGGATTTTTCACTAACTCTTTTCTGATGAAGTTTTTAAAAGCCATCATTAAGCAGATGCGTTAAGAAAAAAATAATCACTGCTAATTCTCAGCTACATGGTAAAATGTTGTCCCCCATACTTCCTGTTGCTCACCACACAGAGGGATTGATAAAACATTCCTACATTGGTTTTGCTTTTGTTGGAACATGTGTGAACTATTTCACTGGTGCTAGGGAAGCTCATGCTTACAAGCAACGAAAGCAGCACTGGTCACACTGAGGAGACACGGGACGGCCAACGTCCCCATCCACCTTCACTATTCTCCCCTCTCTCAGATACAACACAAACTTCTGCCCACAGGAGACCCTGGGAAGCTCCCTTGCAAGTTCCACACACAGGGAAGAGGAGGGAGAATGCAACAAAGGGAAGCATAAGACTTACCAATAGGTTCTTCAGGGTGACTCTGATTACTCACTCTAGACCCTAGGCAAATGAAGATGTCTATCATCAGAGACAGAAAAGAGAAAAAGAGAGAAAGGCAGAAAGAAAAGACACTCTACATATTACGATGTTATTCTTTATGACAAGGCACAAGTTGACACTGTCTTTGGAGAATCAATGTGCTACTACAAAACTAGATGTTTATCCTAGACAACACAATATATTTATTAATGGAGAATTAAGCTACTCAAATTATACAAAATGCCTTTCAAAATTAATTCTATCTTGCAACATTAAATGACCATGACTTGGACTTTCAATTTTTAAATAATATATGTAAGTTTCGTAGTTCATCTCAGACTGGTAAACAGTAGACTTAGCAGTCATGCCCTAATGGAGAATATCATTTCATGAAGGCATCAAAATTATGCAAAGTGTTGGAGTTTTTGTTTCATGGTGTTTCATGTCTCCTTCAAGCAAATCTGATCATTTAAAAGGAGGAAATATCCACATATATGGAGTTGTTTTCACAAATATCACTTGTTGGGATTGTGTTACAAGAAACTGTGCAGCAAGAATCAGCTTTCTGTTTTGTCAGGAAATCCAGTCCCATTTTCTCTGATGTCCCCACCCTCTCAAATGACCATGGGTAGGTTACTAATAGTCTCAGATTGACCCCTCTGCTTTTAAAAGACCCTGACTTGTAACTTCCATGGAGTTTTAGGACAACGAAAGGACTACAAATCACTGTACTTTGTATTCATTTATGCAACACACATCGATCGACCCTGTAGAGCACATGGGGCTGGACACTAGGGTTATAAAGAGAAACAGGTGGAGCCTCTGCCCTCCAGAATTCACATTCCAGACATTAGATATTTAGAAGATATTAGACATTTAGAAAATACTCAGCAAATTTGAGATCTCCTAAGTGAAGGGCAATTTCTTTTGGTTTGGCTTATACTCTATCCACAATGCTCACCCAAGGGTGAAGAAATATTTACATTTCTCTCTCCATGTTGAGTTAAGAAAGGAGTCTTTAGCAGTAAGTATAGCCCTCACAGAATGAATGCTTATTGCAATAAATGGAATGTGTGTGTTCCCTCAAAATTCGTATGTTGAAACCTAATCCCCAGTGTGATAGTATTTGGAAGTAGGGCCTTTGGGAAGTGATTAAATTGTAAGGGTGGAGCCCTCATGAATGGGATTAGTGCCCTTAAAAACGACACTCCCAAGAGCTCCCCCACCTCTTCCACCATATGGGGACACAAAAAAGGACAGCCATTTATGATCCAGGAAGTAGACTGCCACCAGACATGGGATCTGCCAGGGCCTTGATCTTGGACTTCGCAGCCTCTAGAACAATGAGAAATAACTTCCTGTTGTTTATAAGCCACCTAGTCTAAAGTATTCCATCATAGCAGCTCAAACAGAATAAGACACTCATATCATGTGGTAGGCACTGTTTAAAGCATTTTGCGGATATTTATAACAGATATTTGCTTCATTTAATTCTGGCAATTATCCTATGAGGGTGATAATGTTACTATCATTTCTATTTTACAGATGAGAAAACCAAACCTTAGAGAGGCAATTCAACATGGCCAATGCCATACAAGTATTGAAGCAAACAGAATGCTAACCTAAATCAAACACCAAAGCACCACTAACTCCACATACCCTTAGTGATCTAAGTTTGTTAGCCAAAAACATTCAGATTTTATCTTGGGTTGAAGTATACCTATAAATATGCAAATATTCATCTAATTATGATTTTTTTTTACAGGTAGAGAGACAACAGAATATATAATAGAAAAATAAAAGCTAAGTCACAATTATTTCAAGTTGTTCCACTGAAAAAAGAATATCAGCTAAAATTTAGTAATAATATACTGGAAACTGTCTAGAGTTGAAGTCAGAAACATGGGATGGGTACCAGGCCAGGAATATGAGATCCACTTAAATCAGCTTGGCAAAGCATAAGGATTCTTTTCAAAGGGTGTTCTGATTTCATCATCAATCAGCTTATTCCCCTTTTTCCCTATTGACTGGCCATCTACTTCAATAGAACACTCTGGCTGTTTTCAGAGCTTTCTCATTCAGCCTTTAAATTAGCTAACTGCCCAGCCACAAGGCAGGTAGCAATTTATGCCAAACAAATCATGAGGCAGGAGGCACTGAGGAAAGGCTGCTTATTTTCCTTCTGCTCTCTTGTGAGGTGGGGAGAGTGTGACAAATGTTTGTGGGTTGGTAAACTGTACTAATTTACAAGCCTGCTGTTATCTTTCTAACGTAACACTCCCTAGAGGAGCTCTGAGGAATGATCTAGTTGAAGCTTTCAGCTTCAATCAATAAACTTGGAAGATTATGAAACATGGGCTCCTATTTAATATAGTAAAATCTTGCTTTTATGCCATTGGGGAAAGGATTAATGTTATAAGTGATTTTGAAGTATAAGTTAAAGAAATTAAAACATGAATTAATATATTACTTGTCAAGTTTTATGACCAAAATAATAGTAATAACCAACATTTGTATGGCTCATTACAGCTCAAGGTATCCACTAGGATGCCTAGAAGGCACCTTAAAATCATCACCATCATCATCGTGGCTACCATTCATTGATCATCAGGCGCGGCTCTAAGTGTTTTACATGTGCTTTACTCATTATTTCCCCCTTCACCTTCAAATGCCTTGTCCTTGTAGTGTCTAATCTTAGTGAATGAACCATCATCTATTCAATTATGCAAGTCAGAAATCCAAGAGTCATCTAGATACCACCCTCCCCACACCCTCCAAATATAACACATAACAAAATCCAATCAATTCCATCCCCTAAATCTATTTTTGAATACTCAGCATTATTTTAGGTCTACCACAACCACCTTAGACCCCCATCTCTGTTGCAATAGCTTCTCAACTGACCTTCTGGTGTCCTCTGCCCTCCCACACTCCCCATTCATCTTCTCAGAGTGGTCACTGGAAATGCAAATCTGGTCATATCATGCACACCCACCCATGCCCATAACACCCATCAAGGATTAGGCCCTGAACCATCAGGTGAGCTGCAGAGCATGCAGGGTCTGATGCCTGCTCCCTAGGACCACCTTCTTCCTTGAGCTTTATCCTCCAGCTGCCCCAGCATTTTTTCAGATCCTACAAATGTATCCTGTAGCCTCTGCCACATTGTCCCCTACTCCTTCTTCCTGGAATGCTTGCACCACCATCTCCTTGCTTAGTTAATGCCAGTTTATCTGTCAACTCTCATCTCAAACATTATCCCTTTGGACAAAACTCACCTGACTTTCCTGCATAGACTCCCCTCTCCTCACTCAACTAAAATTTCTTTGTTATATGCCCCCATAGAACCATGTTCAATTTCCTTACTATCTGCTTCTAGAGAGCAGGGATGGTGTCTCATTAACATATCTTCACTCAGTAATTGAGCAATGGAAGTAGGTACTCATTAATTACATAATTTAATACACTTAAAAATTATACTCCAAAAACCTTTTTCCATTTAATCTTCACAAGAGCTCTATAGAAGAGATATTAGTTAATATTATCCCCATTTTATAAAGGAGGTGATGCAGACTCAGAAAAGCCGTATCTCTTACCACTCAGGCCACTGGGTGATGGAGCCAAAGTTCAAACTTGGGTCTTCTGACTCGCTGATCCTCCTAAAACATTTTGCTACCTTACAAATAAGAAACTAAATCATACATTATCACCAGTCAGTATAATAGACTGTGCTGAAAATCAACCCAGGCTAAAAAAGAGATAACAATTATCACAATAATTGTATAACTCAGCAAATGTGCTAAAAATATTGAACTGTCCACTAAAGCAGGTGAAGTTTATGGCATGTAAATTATACTTCACTATAACTGTTTTTGAAAATCATCATAATTCCTAAGTGACATTTTGGAATTCAACCCAGAAAGCACCTTAAAATGATGGAACACTTAAATGCCTTCTTTTTTTTCTAAATTTTTTATTATGTTATGTTAGTCACCATACAGTACATCATTAGTTTTTGATGTAGTGTTCCATGATTCATTGTTTGCCTATAACACCCAGTGTTCCATGCAATACGTGCCCTCCTTAATACCCATCACCAGCCTAGCCCAATCCCCCACCTCCCTCTCCTCTGAAACCCTAAATGCCTTCTCTAGAGACTAATTTAGTGTTTTTAGAGTATGGCCCTCACACCACATGCACTAGAATCACACTGGGGACTGTAAAAGTACAGATTCCTGGGCCCATTTCCAGATCTACTGAATCAAGATGGTTGGGTTCCCAGAAATCTACACTTCTAATTTGCACAGAAAGTGGTTCTTAAATGCATATCAAAGTTTGGAAACAGTGATCTATATGCAGCAAGACTACTTAAAAAAGGCAAATGTCCTCAAGGATAAGGCTAATCACCTGGTTAAGACCTTGTACAGAGACACCTGCCTACACTTCAAAGTTAATTTTCCAGCAAACAATGAGATTTCTGAAAATTGAGAAAAAACACCATGTGTCTTACACTAATAGCTATACACCTAACAGCTATTGAATGTTCAATGTATGCAAAATTTTAGTGAAAGCTGAAATCTCCAGTTAGTCACATGGGAAACCTAATGGGCACAAAAAAGTTCAAGTTTTACAAAAAGTCTTGTGGAAGTTATCTAATAAGTATACACTGTGATATATTTCTCAGGGTGTGCTCATGTGAAAAATGGGATTTAAAACTATTTTTTTCTGGGGCGTCTGGGTGGCACAGCGGTTAAGCGTCTGCCTTCGGCTCAGGGCGTGATCCCGGCGTTCTGGGATTGAGCCCCACATCAGGCTTCTCTGCTATGAGCCTGCTTCTTCCTCTCCCACTCCCCCTGCTTGTGTTCCCTCTCTTGCTGGCTGTCTCTATCTCTGTCAAATAAATAAACAAAATCTTAAAAAAAAAACTATTTTTTTCCTAAACTGCCTCCACGAGGAACCTCAAGTGAGTGGTTCAGGAATTCAATCTGCAATATTGAACCCTATAATTGACTGTTTTGGCCATTTGGTTACTCTGGAACAAATTAAAGCAAACAATAAGGACCTAGAACCGGAGAAGAGCCTTTAAGGATCAAGCAGGATGTTGGCACTGGAAATGAGCCCAGGTCAGTAAAAAAGTTTCAAAGATCAAGCCTTTACTGGAGGTGTGAATGAGACTAGGAATTAGAAACAGATAAAGTCATAGACAGAAGCAGAGCCAGCAGTGGCTCAGAGACCTAACACTCTCTTGATACACAGAATGTAGATTCTTCACGGCAGAGAAAAACCAAAAACTTAATCCAAAATAACACACAATTACAAATTTTTTAAGTTTTAATTTTCTACTACGTTCAGGGTACCATGCTAGGGAATGTGCTTTAGCTTTTCAAAGTTCTGTAACTAGCAGGTGATTTGACCTGATGGACCCCCAGAACCAGTGATTTCTCTGATATGCCTTCCTCTCCATTCATTTACTATTAATCTTGACACAAACACATGTCCCAGCAATGACTAAGAGACATTAGAAACAGCATTTGAATGGCTGCAGACTCTATGATGATGCTGTAATTCATACCTGTCTTCCCTATTCTACATCTTCCCTAAGTAAATGCGATGAAAAGTAGGTCTACTCAAGTCTTATAAATTTGACAATACAAACCTTGAAACCTATATTGATGGCCCCTTGAATTTCAGGAAATACAATCATCCAATTAGGTAGGTAGGTAAATAGGTGATGGATGGATGGATAGATGGATAGATAGACAGACATATAGATGGATATGATAAACAAATAGAAAAAAAGAAAGTAAAGAATAAAATATTGCTCTTGCCTTTAAGGAACTTGTGATCTAATAATAAGGTAGAAATTTAGAACAATAGCTCTATCCTAAAAAGCCAACATAGTACTCTAGAACTTCAAAAGAGAAAAAGATTATTTGAAAACAGGAAAGGCTTTGTGGAGAGGAGCTTCTAAGGTGATTCTGAGGTGAGGCTGGATTGGACTCATGAAGCTGGACAGAAAAGCTTCTGGCAAAATGTACATCTGGAACAAAGGATGGGGCAGGAAACAAGGTTGGAGGAACACTGACAAGTCACTTTATCTAGGAGACTTTGTGCTAGGAGAAGAGGGAAGAGTTAGAGCTGGAAAGCTGCTTAGTCAGAATCAGCATGTAGAGAGCATGGAAGGCTGCACTGAAGGACGGGGCTTTAATAGGACGGTGCCTGAGTAGCCCCCGGAGACTGGAGGACGGTGGCGGTATGACCAGGGCTGCTCTTCACAAAAGCTAACACAGTGATGGTGTTCAAGATGAACTGGAACTCTGATTGGCAGCAGACAGATGGGTAGGCAGGCTGTGTTCATAGTCAGGTAGGAGGTACTATGGGTCTGAACTAGTGTAGTGAGATAGAAAGCATCAAACAGACATAGAAATATACAGATAAAGAATGTAGAGATACAAAATATATAGAAATGTTATAGAGAGAATCCACAGACTGCCCATTCACTTTTCCCCCCTCATATAGAACAGAAAATCTTAAAAGCAAGTAGATCAGAGGTTTGGTTTAGATATACAATTTTAGGAAAGTTAAAATAAACATGGAAAACAAACAGGAGAATAGTCACATGGGAAAAGCAACAAAAAAACTTTGTGGTAAAGTTCAAAGATTTTATATAAGGAAATAAACACGGAGCCTGCATAAGGGAGTAATTTAGAGTGGGTGCCAGAGCTAAAATATAAGGATTCAAATCCTAGCTCTGCCACTTACTGACCATATGACCTTCCTTGGGCAAGTGTCTTAGTTTTCTTATCTGTAAAACAGGGATAATAGTAGTACTTTATCTCACAGAACTGTTGCAAGTTATTCCAGTTATCCATTTATTCCCTCACAGCTCCAAATTCAACTTTTGCTGCCTACTCTGCACAAATTGAGACAGGTCCTTTAAACAGTTCTCCTTTGCCAACTGGCATGATGCCGAGCATCATCATGAGAGAACCCTGGAGAGACACTGGAAGAGAAAGGGGTTTCCCTACCAGTTCCCACTCATCTCATTCAACAGCCTCCTACTGCTTGTGGTCTTTCCAGTATCAGGCTATCGTAGGGAATGAGGTTTCCAGTACCCTGCTTCTGCAGTGTGCAGTGGCCAGCATCAGTTAACACCTAGCACCCAGCAGCCCCCCTTCCACCGATACTTTCTTGAGCATTACTGCAGCCAGTTCTGAGGTACCACACATTCTTGTAAACAGCTTCCCCCAGCATCCCGGAGGACACATTCCCAGCAGGTTCCATCAGTAAAGCACTTTGGAATCTCCTCCGCTGTCCTGTGTGCCACGGCCACATTCTCTCCACTGAGGTCTGGATCTTAATCCTGGGTTGGGGAGAACCCACTTCCCGGTTTATGTTTTCAATAGGAGCTCAATCTCAACCTGGGGGGTAGTGGCTACTCCTGTATGTGTTAATCCTATACTTTTCAGAATTCTCTTTACTTCTTACCAGGCTATACCTCGTAAATCCAATCCCTTGTCATGGCTCTTAATGCTTTAGATTTCACTTCCACTGTTCAAATCACTGTGTGGTTTCTGTCTCGTTCTTGGACCCTGACTGATGTAAGAGGATTAATATAATCTGACTTGTTAAGTGCAAAACAGTTCCTTGTACATTTTTAGAGTGTTTGCTATATAATATTTTAATATGAAGGCCAGAAAGTAATAAATATAATTTTAGATCTAGCATCATACATATGTCTACTCTGACCTGGTATCCTTGGAGAAAGAAAAACTATCTGTTTTCCTTCTATTTAATTTACAGTTTTTGCCATTAAATATACTTGTACAATAAAAAAAATTGCCTGTCATACTAGATAAAGACCAGAAATTTACATTAAATAAGTGATATTATGGGGCGCCTGGGTGGCTCAGTTGTTAAGCGTCTGCCTTCGGCTCAGGGCGTGATCCCAGGGTCCTGGGATCAAGCTCCACATCAGGCTCCTCTGCTGGGAGCCTGCTTCTTCCTCTCCCACTCCCCCTGCTTGTGTTTCCTCTCTCACTGGCTGTCTCTCTCTCTGTCAAATAAATAAATAAAATCTTTTTAAAAAAATAAGTGATATTATGTGATATGCAAAAGCATATATATTTTAGTGTTTTAATTAATGGGCATAATAGCACTGGCTGGATGCCAAACTCAAGTTAACATCCCCCTATTTCATAAAAAGGCATTTCTATTTAAATGGCTTCCTGGGGCATCTGGGTGGCTCAGTTTTTTAGGCATCTGCCTTCAGTTCCGGTCATGATCTCAGAGTCCTGGAATCCAGCCCAGTGTCAGGCTCTCCACTGAGCTTCTCCCTCTCCCTCTGCCCCTCCCCTACCCCCACGGGTGCTCACTTTCTCTGTTAAATAAATAAGTCTTTAAAATAAATAAATAAATAAATAAAATGGTTCCCACACAAGATTAGAAATGTATAATACGTTATACTTTTCAATATACTTTCCTCGGATGTTTTTTTTTTTAAATTTTGCATTCTAAAAGTACTTAGGTAAGACACTAACCCTGTAATTCCCAACACAGGGACACGAAAGTTGGAAGAGGTTAAATGCTCTCCCTGTGATCCCACAGTGCAAATTAGTGATGAATGTGAGAACAGATTCCTGATCTCCCAGTTCTCAGCTAAATGCTTTTTCTCCTTTACCATATTAACTCTGTGACAACCCTGATCAAGACTGATTCAACCTCAAATGACATTTTAAATTAACTTTTTCTCTAAAATGTGAAATATTTCAAGACAAGATTAGGAGATTCATGCAAGCTAACTTCATGGGTTCTACCTTGGGCCTTACCCTCCAATACCTGTCTCCACCACCAATGTGTCCACAACCCTTGGAAAGACCTTGAATATGTTCTGTTACAGCTCCTTTATCCCTGTGATGGGGACAATGATAGATCTCAGCTTGCCTTTCTGCCTCTGACCCTGGGCCCTTCACATAACATTCCTGCATCTCAGTTTCTTCATCTCTAAGATGTTAATGACCTCTCACAACATCTATAAGCTTTCTTCTTCCTCTAAACCATTATGATCCTAAAACTGCTAAGTCATTCCCAATCTTACTTTCCTCATCTGCAAAATGTACAAATGGACTGGATGTTACATTAAATCATTGCCAGTGCTCACATGCTTTGATTCTAATACTTGAAACATGACTCCAGAGTCTCAGGACTATTTTAATGTGTGACTTGGGAAAGTGGTTCATCAGAATCACTGTGGAATTTTTAAAAAATAATGCCATCCACTTTATATATTGATTCCAAAGGCTTGAATGGGGTCAGGAATACGTATTTTAAAACATACCAGGGATTGCATGGCTGGGTGTGAGAATCACTGCTTCCAGGCACTCAAGACTCATTGTTTTATAGTCACCTTGTATAACACAGCTCCTAAAAGCTTCTGAGAACTGATTATTTGCCATTTCATTACTCGATAACAAATTACAGTTTCTCATTTTTGCATTGTGCACATGAAAAGCCCAACTTCAGTTCAGTGGTGAGAACTGATAGCCACATTATATTATGAAACTTAGAAATGACAGATCCTTAGTGCTTGAAAGAGCCAGATGACAGAAATCATATCTGTGACAGCTGATAAATTTTCCAAAGCCCTCAAAGCAAAAACCAAAAACATATGCTGAAAAGCCCGACTCAAAAACAAGTTTACCAAAGGATTTAATAAGACACCTCCCATGATCACAGAAGCTTAGGGTTATAGAGACCTCATCTATAGTATTTATCTTTGAATGCCATGTTTTATTGGAGACTTCTTGGATCTAAGAGTATAAAGACCTGTATTCGAAATATGACTTTTACTACAAGCTCAGGGATTGCTATCTACTTACTTACCTTTGGTCATATATATGTCTGAAAAATGAAGATGTCCAACTGGAAATGGTCTGTATTAAAATTAAGTGATTCTGTGAAAGGTGAAGTTAAGAGAGTAAAATATGTTGAATTTGATTTTGCTATCAAGATTACAGGTAATGCACCAGCTAGTTCCAATGGTTATAGAAAGCGTTATTACCATTTAGTTAAGAAAAAAGTTCCTTTCAAAAATTCCGTATCACAGCAGCAGGCAAAATAAGCAGCCTAGACAATATTGTGTCCTTCACAAAAGAAGAGGCTTGTGTTTGGAAATAATAATAGAAAGCACTTACATATCAGGCACTGTTATAAACATTCAAAACACAGCAACTCATTTAATTTTCACAACAGCCAAATAAAGCAGGTAGCATCTCTAAATCAGAGAGATCAGCAACCTGCCCAAGGTCCCAGAGCTACGACATGTCAGACTGGGATTCAAATTCATGCAATTTGATCCTAAAGTCTGTGCTCTTCTTGTCACGTTCTGCCTCTTCAGAGTTCAACAAACTTTAAAAAATTCCCAATCAGGGATTGTTCCCACAGGTCAATGGGTCATCAGTTTTCTTGAGAAACTGTAAGCAATTCAAGGATCTGATTCCATGTTCTTACCATTTGTGGTTGTGTGACACATGGGAATCGATGTTGCTGAAGGGAAACAGATTTAAAATGAAAAAGTGACCACTACTTACGTCCATGTTTCCAGAAAACTAATCTTTCTGCTGTTTTTGAGTCTGTGTACCACCAGACACCAAAAAGCCTTGCCTTGTTTTGCTCTATTTGGGCTCCAGAATCTTGACCCTGATGGTCAGGAAGTTTCCGCCAGTGCAAGTCTACACATAACAATGCCTAGATGCAATATTTTAACTCACAAATATATGAGAATGACAAAAAAGATTTGTCCAGGATGTTAGAACCCACACTCTATTATAAAAACATTATTCATTTTATTTTACAGTTCGCTGGCTGCATACAAAATAAAGTGTAAAGGATATGGTGAGAGTTTTCTGTCTGTGGTTCTTCCTCACAAGAGAAGTGGAGATCACCAATAACTAATGTGGCTACAGAAGGAGTCTCCTCGCTGGTCCAGGCTTCCCCTCTCCCCTGAAGTTTATGGTGGTATGGGAAGCCATGGCTAATCCAGCTGCCCAGGCCCATACTCAAAAGTGTGCAACTATGGCATTGAGAGTAAGGACCCCTAAAATAGACCTTTGAGGCCTGGGTGGGCCTTGCTCCAGTCCAGTTTTTGCTCCTCTAACCTAGTTTCCCACTGGACATCAGTACTGATTGCAGAACTTGGGAGCATCTGTCTCTGGTGAGGAACCTGAGAGGCACTGGGAAAGTGCTGTACTCACTCACTCATTGTACCCATATCTTCACACTGCTTGTTTTAATAGCTCAACAGTTAACCAAACTGCAAGCAATTTAAAGCTGAATTCAAGTCTCATTCTTGCTAATCTTTAAACCCTAACAGGCTTTTGTGGGTGGGCATAGCTCAGCTGGGACTGGGATCTCTGCTGTTTGCATCAGGTACCTTGTTACCAAGTCTTTATCTTTGCCTAGGCACTTGATGAAAGTACAGTCTTGGAGCACCGGCTGTTTGCTGTGAACCCTGAACTAGGGGAGGCTGGTATAAGACTGCCCCAGCTGTAGGTCTCCTGAGCATTCTGTCTGAGCTGTCTCAGCTGGCGGGAGCATTCTTAGGCTCAACTTGTTCTCTTTTGTAGTGATGATGGGAGGTGTTTTTATGCCCCTTCCTTAAGAATGGTCTCTTCCTGCTTGATGTAGAACTGAAAAAGAATCCTCCATTGGTACAGCTCAAAGATACTTCCTGTCTAACAGGATTAGTCACCCAGGTACCTATAAGTGGGGGTTCCCACTAGCATTACTGCTTCATCTCATCTTGCTGATCTGAGGTCTACAGTATGTAGAACCTGTTTACTTCATGCTAAATATCCCCAAATCCAAGTTGCTGGAAAGCCAATTACTAAACATTATACTCTCATGTTGAGTAAAACATATACCACCTAATCAGAACTAAAATTCCAAATTTTCAATAAAGCCACCCATGCCCATACATTGTCCATCCAACCCTAACCTAGACTTCATTTGTTCATACCACTCTTTTGACTGCCATCACATATTTCCCTTCCCAGAGTCTAAATATTATCCTTTTATCTAAATAAGCTCTGAGAACAACTTGGAAAAGTACCACATTTGGCATCTCCCCTAGGACTCTGCATGTAACAGCTCCTCAAAATAGTGCGATCACTGACTGCTGGCAATACTGAAGTTCATGACAGACAATTATCAGCATCTACAAAGGCAAAATCCCATTGTGCTCTAATTCCCCAGGAGAACTGAAAAAGCGTGTTCTGATAAGAACGAGCAAAATGAGATAGAATTTTCAATATGGAAATGACTTTCCACAAATGGAAATTTCAAAAATAGTCAATCTCATCCTTAAATTTCTTTTGTTTTGCAAATGTTATTAACCTCATCCAAGGCTGTGTCTATACGATGGACAGAAACATTTTTGAAAGTGCGGAAAAAGAAATAGGGGGATTGATAAACCCCCTTAAGCTGTCATTGAGTTACTCTAAATATCCAATTTCAGCCTTGACAAAATCCATCAACTCTATTTTTTCTCATTAAAATTAAAGCATGCAGCCATGATTTGACCAATTTTCCCTTCTGATTTGGCTCTTCTGCTTGATACCTTATTAGTTAGTGATAGGATCTGGTTGACAGGTGTGATAATGAAAGTTAAATGCTCAGCAAACCCCAGGGATATCACTTTCAAACTGAAGTTGATGTCCATGTAAATAAGTTACTTGTAATAATAATAACTTGCAATATGTACCGTGCTTCATGGTTTAAGAAGCATTTTCAAATATATTAGCTGATTTGATATGATATTCTTACAAAATAAGCAGAGCAGGAATGATTACCTCATATAGAAGAGCATCAGTTGTTAGTATTACTGCTGTAAAGAAACAGGTTAAATCTTTTATTATTTACATACCTCCTTTATATTTATTATGAAGGGCAGCGATGATTAAAGAGATTTATCTGAGTGTGGTAGGACAGCACTACCCGTTTTTTTGCATATGTGCCACTGTCAGACATTGCTGTAGGACAAGCGTTCTCAAGGTTTAGCATGCGTACTAATCACCTAAAGGGCTTGAGATTGCTTAAGTTTCTAAGTTAGTAGGTCAGGGGCAGGGGAGGAGAAGTTGCACATCTAATACATTCCCAGAGAACACTAATGTGAATGGTCTGGGGACTGCTTTTTGAGAACCGTTTGTCAAGTACTCAAGACACTTCTGTCTCCCACTGACCCCAGATGAAAACCTGAGCAAGTCCCAAGGCATTCCTGCTTATAGCTGTGTTCTCCTAAATTGCAAATACTCTAAATTTTAAACATAATTATAAACATAATCTCAATTCAGGAAGTAGAATTTCCAGTTTATGATATTAATCAAAACTCTGAACTTAATGTTAAAACTCCTCCCCTCTTTCTCTTCAGGCTTTCTCAGGCTGGAAGACAGCAGAGTAAGAAAGAAGGGCCTGACTGGCTTCTGATTCCTCTGCTTCTCATTCCCCACATGTACCAGCTCCTCTGTGCTTGATAGAGGGGATCTTATAGAGGTAGAAAAAAGAAGGATAAAGGGTAAAAAAAGACGTTATATAAACTGTTACTGTTGTAATGGCCTTCACACACTCTCACTCAGGCTGTCTGAAATTGACTGTCCAGTAGGTGCTTTAGCTGATTGAGAATCTCAGCTTTGCAAGTTACATGCTACATCTCTGTTCTAACTAGCTACCATCTACTCCTTCCTCAGCTCCTAGAAATTTAATGTTCACTGTCTAGGTTCTTGCCACGGGGTCACTCTCTCCCTTCCAGAGGCCCTGTTGGAGAGAACTGTGCAATTAGCTCTCTCTCTCCTGTGGTTCACCAGAAACACTACCACATATTTTGCCCCAACAAACTCCAGGAGTACACACCAGTGGCAGGGCAGCCACTTCATGCTACTGCCACAGGCCACTTTACCACCCTCATGCATCCTCTAGGTCTTCTCCCAACTGCAAGGAACACATTTCAGGGTCTCCAAGTAGACTTAGGGAAATCTCCCTCACAACGCTTGAGGCAAAGGAAGTAATACACATCCCCATTCCTTGGCATAAGGAGGGGTAGGTACAAATTCACAATGCACTGTACCTCTCTTCAATTACATCTCTTCACAAATCTTCACTCCTCTTCCTTCTCCCCAGGCCCTTTTGTATTTTCAGGGTTAAAAAAGTGTGGAACTGGCTCTTGATCATTTTCTCTATGAAGCTAACCTATGTAAAACCAGCTTTGGAATTTCTCATCCATTAAATCATAGGTGTGCTGCTTAATTTTATATGTCAGCTTGGCTAGGATAAGATGTCCAGTTCTTTAGTCAAACACCAATCTCAATGTTGCTGTGGAGGTATTTTTTAGAGATGACTAACATTTAAATCAGTAGACTTTGAGTAAAGCAGATCACTCACCCTCATGATGTGGGTAGGCCTCATCTAATCAACTGAAGGCCTTGAGAGCAAGTCTACAGTTTCCTGAGAAGAAAGGGATTCTGCTTTGAGGCTGCCTCAGGACTCAAGACATTAACTTTTTTTTTTAAAGATTTTATTTGTTTATTTACTTGACACAGAGAGAGAGTACATGCAGGAGGAGCAACAGAGGGAGAGGGAGAAGCAGGCTACCCTCTGAGCAGGGAGCCCGATGTGGGGCTCAATCCCAGGACCGCAAGATCATGACCTGAGCTGAAGGCAGACACTTAACTGACTGAGCCACCCAGGTGCTCCAAGACATTAACATTTGCAGGAATTTCCAGCCTGCTGGCCTACCCTACAAACTCTACACTTGCAAATCCCCACAATCATGTGAACCAATTCCTTAAAATAAATATATGTGAATCAATCTCTATATAGATGATAGATGATAGATAGATAGATGATAGATAGATGATAGATAGATAGATGATAGATAGATAGATAGATAGATAGATAGATAGATAGACAGACAGAGATATACAGCTCTGGGGTTGAAAAGTCTTTCTGACTCCAAGGGTTATGTTCTCACCACCGTGGAATATTACCACACATCCGTAAAACCTGAACCTCTAAATCAGTTGTATCTCATATGTGGATTCACCCATGAAATCATATATGCCTAGAGCAAGAACAGTTAATTCAATAATTTAAGGTAAAGATAATTCTATCAACGTGATTGAACCAATTGGTTGCCACTTCATAAAAATAAACCATTCAGATGAATGACTGCAGTTTGTATTGTGAAGGTATTTGATGAGGAAATATACTTGTGATAATAGTAAGAAGAAAATTAAAGAATTCATTTTCTGAAATCCTTAGTGATCTTCATACACATTATATTGTTAAACATCTATGAAAAGGTATTATTAGGTATTTAACACATAAGAAAGGGAGGCTCACAGATGTCAAATAAGGTTGCACAATGAATAACTTTAAATCGTAGCTCCATCAGCAGTAAAATTAAAAAAATACTACCTACTTCACAATTTGATATGAAGAGAGAAAAACTGAATAGTATGAGTAAAAGTGCTCATCACAAGTTTAACACATTCCATGCATTCAAGAAATATTAGTTTCTTTTCCTCTTTGTAGAAATAAATATCTACCTAAAGAAATTATACTTATCTGCTTAAAAATTTTATTCTGCTATAAAAATTCAAGCAGGGATTAGAAAACAAAGTATGTCACCATGCACCTCTTGTGAGCCTGCTAACCACCAGATTCTCCGCTATAGCCTCTGATACTGAACACAGTAAAAAAGCTAGGATTTATAAGTATGACCCTTTATAAGAGAAAAATTGTTTTAAAAATCAGCTAACTGCTCCATACGTTTTCCTTCACTTTACTTTTGTATTCTCACTCTTACATTAGCAAACAAAATTAGGATAAAATGTTCCATTGTATGTCTATTATCCAGCACTATCCCCACGTTATTCCTGATGCCAGGAATAAGAGACAGAGAGAGAGCTCACCTGAATGTACACACAAGGCTCTCATCTAACTAGAAGTGGCTGGCTTCTTACAGAATTTTTTTTCCCAAGCCAAAAACTAGACCTTGACCTCCCTAGAAACTTTCCTTGACCATATAATCTTTCTGATTGCATATATATGAGCATTTTATTATGTTGCTGACCTCAGTGAGCAGAAAATAGGCAATTAATTTTCCTCTAATCCCAAAAGTGGACACTTACTCCAGGTCAAGGTGGGAAAATATATTGTAGTCATATAACAATGAAGTTTATACTACTCTCCAGGTTCCTGCTCAAGGCAAATTAGCCTGAACTGTTCCCTCGTTCTATCAGGACAAAATATTCTTTCTTTGCATGGTACAGACAAAAATTCCGGAATGTTCTGGGAATAGCAGTAAGCAAAGTCAAAGAACAAGGCAGTCTGATCATTTATCACTTACTAACCTGAGCTATTTTTTACATCAGCGAAGTCCTAGGTTTGAGCCCTACCTTTCACTTAGCAGTGTTGAAATAACAGAGTTAAAATTGCAAATAATTTAAAACATGCTTCCTTCCATGGCCAGTACAGAAGGCTCAGAAGGCAATATCCCTCTAAGTAAGTTAACTATCGTTACCACATTATTCGGAGACAGAAAAATCCCATAATATGACCCTAGTCATGACTAAAACCTTGTAGTTCAAAGGGCCACAACCCCATAATCACAAATTTGCCCTGCCTCACAAAGACAGTTGAGACAGTAGTGGATTATCCATCACATGGTGACCCAAGATAAGACCCTGAGAGGTCGTGGTTAAAACAGGAAGGTTTATTCTTTGAAAATGAACTTCCCATCCTCATTGACTCTGATAGATTACATTTTAGAAGAGTATAAAGAAAACGCCTTTTCCTTCTTTTTCTTTCTGTCTCTTTCACTTAGAATACTCTGGATACAAGGGAAATAATCAATAAATAGAGCTTCCAGCCAAACTTAAGGGGATGAACTGGTAAATGCTAAGCCTTGGAGCATTAAGAAGGCTCATTGTGCAGTTTCAGAACAATTTCCATGTCATTAGCTCTAACTGCTCCCTCCATCAATGGGACCGAGTATCAGGAACAGCATCAGCATTATTTTGCTTTCCACTCTCAGGCATGACAACAATATAGCAATAATGATGATGATGCCACCTTCCTTATGTGTGACATATTCAAGTATATGAAGTTTATTTACATACCAGCTGATTAAGCTCCATGAAGGCAAGAATCATGTCTATCTCATGCATCGTCATGTTTTCCAAAGCCTGTCAAAACGCCTGTTTGGTATAAATATTTATAGAATAAACAAATTAAATATCTTATATGATCCTCAGAAAACAACGTCCCCTGAAGTGGATTATTAGTTCCATTTTACATAAGATAAAACTGATACTCAGGGAGTAGGCAGTGTGCCCAAAATACACACTTTTAAGTGGCTGAGTCAGAAGACAAATTAATTTAGTATTCCAATTCCAAATTTAGTATTCATTCCCCCATAGTGCTGCCAAACTTGATGAGAGCTACATCATGGATAAGGCAAGTAATAAGATTAGCACGTCAAAATGTAGGAATAACTATGCTTCTGAAAAGAATGGCAAAAGAAAAAAATCTAAAACGCTAAGGTCAGATCACAATAAAAGTGTAGTGAGGAGTCAAGTTCAAGAGATTGGTCATTATTAATCAAATTATAGATCAGCCCCAATAGCCACATATTTCCTTGCACTTGCACTCAAGAGACCTTTTGTAAAACATTCACAGAAAAAGATCAATACCTCTCTGGAGGTAAGTGGCATAAATTATGTCTCAACATATACACCACAGGAGTTTTACTGTATGTTGTATACAGTAATTGCATTTTATAGATGGCTGTGGAAAGCTTCAGTCCTCATTGATTTTGATCATAAACTAAAAGGCGACAAAAAGGAAAGAACAGCACTTTATATGAAGAAGTCAGTCAGCTGAAGCTGCAAAAGAACATGAAAATTTGGCATGCTGAATGTGATCAATTCATGTTTGTTGGAAAATGAATATAGATATTTGAGTGCTTCCATTATGAGCTGGTGGCAAGGCTTGAACGGTACTATGAGAATCTCTGTTCATCTAATAGTCAGTGGTGGTACCTATCAGCAGGATTTAAGACGACAGGAAGCCAGCCTAAACTAGAGCTCTTTCTAGCTTGCCACATTATGGGCGCCATCAGAATGGCTTATGAGCCACATTAACTGAATATTTGTGTTTTTATTATTGCATTTAATGTGTCTTTGGGATTTACAATCAAAATTAAATAGAGACTGTGATGTAATCTGGGACCATCAATATGTCACTAACACTTCTAACTTTCAGAAACATATTTTTCAAGCACTGCTCTCTTGATTTCCTTCATTTCTTCATGCCCTTCACAGCAAGCAATTCTGAAGGGATGTTAATGCAGCATAACAACTCTTTACCCTGTTTCAAGGCCAATTTTGCAATATGGGCAAAATGATTGGAAATAGAGTCCTGAAAACACTGAAACCATCTGTCAGGGACTCAGTTAAGAAGATCCACACTGTTTCACAGCCAAGAACATGGATAAATTATGCCTGGCTGGAAATGTCCAAAGCAAGTGGATTCCCATTCAAACTTATTAGGATAAATTACAAATTTTTTTTTATTATTCATTGCCCTGGTAAAATCACACTTTTAGATGATGATAAATCATAAGTTACACTGATGAGGAAGAAAGCCAATGATGTATGTTAGCCAAAAAAAATTTTTTTTTAATAATAAGTAATCTCAAAGTAGTTGTCACTAAAAGAAACCACAAGCTTCCGTCAAAATATCTGTAGACCTATTTACATTCATAGACACAATCCTGTGAAATGTTCCTGTGCATTTTGCAAAAATAACCCTGTTAATATTTAATCACAAACTCCAGAAGTACTTGGCTAATATTTATTCATGAAATGTACTTGGTAAAATATTAAAGAACTGGAGGGTGGGGCTGTTGTGATTAAATTATATAGCTTAGGGTGTCAAGCCTTAGAATAAGTTAAACACTGTGCCTCCTTCCTCCCTTAAATATTTATTGCCATTGTAAAACTATTGACATATTACAGAGAAAACAGTGATTCTCACATTTTTTAACACAGATTTTTATACTAGTAAATAGTGCTAGTCAAAATGTTACCACAAATGTTGGAACCGATGTGCTTCACAAGAAGCAAAGATCTCCCTGGTTGTGAAGTATAATACCACACAAAATGAATCATCACTTCCACTTACCTCACTCACACAAGGCTGAGAAGAAGATATAGGGCTCTCTCTGTGAAGTACCAAGTAGAAAGTTTGGTTACAAAGTTGTAATTGGTGAGCTAAATGTGCTGGGAAAACAGCCTACATATATGTGAGGACAATCTGTACTAATCTGAATACTGTTGATGGATTCTTTTAGCTTCTCTCCATTTATTTTTTTTTTCATTTGGTGTTAATATAAAGTAGTGCCAGAGTGATTTGGTTAATTTTTCTCTAGGTAATATTCATAGAAGTCCTTTTTATTAATAAAAAGTAGTTAAGTATATTACTTGAAGAATTATGAAATTTGAATGTCCCAATCAGAAGCTTCCCTTGAGAAAGATGTTCCAAGGAGCAAGATTAAGTCATTAGGCAACCCAGAAGGAACCTCCCTCTCAAGGCAAGGTTGTGCATCTCTGGCTTTACCAATGAGAAATCAATAGGACTTGAGTGCAAGAGGAACCAAGAGTCAGGTTTAGAGGATTAAGGTGGAATTTAGCTTAATTAAATCAAGGGCCAAATCACCCTGAACTACATATCAAGTCAAAACAGCATCCAGCAAAGCTATTGAGATGCAAAGAAATCCTCCCAATCCAACCACTGATACATGACCTATAAACTGACAGATCACATTATGGTAGTACATAAATATTTAGTGTGTAATATTATCTTTATAAGATAGCATAGTATGGTATGGTGGAAAAGAAGGAAACAGAAGCATCTACTATAAGCTGATCCTTTCTATGCAGTATCTTCATGAGTCTTATAAGTTAGACACTGTTATTAACATTAAGCAAATTAAGAATAGGAACTGTCCAAGGTAAAACGATGAGTAAAAAAGTTTCCCTAAACAGGTCTGTAGTCGAGTAGCAGAGTCTGATAAGTACCTAGTCCCACCAAGCTGTAACTGATGATCCCTATAAGCCTTGTAACAGCCCTTTGTATTTTTTTAAGATAGATTTATTTTATTTATTTAGTTATTTATTTATTTTAATGAGAGAGAGAGAGAGAGAGAGAGCATGAGTAAGAGGGGCTCAGGGAGAAGGAGAGAGAATCTCAAACAGACTCCACGCGGGGCTTGATCTTATGACCCCAAGATCATGACCTCAGTCAAAACCTTTCAGGGCAAGGTAGTAAGCAAAGTTAAATAAAAAGATTCACATTTCAGGAAACTCAAGTCTTCCATAGTGACTGAAGAGATACAGTACTAACTCATAAGTATCGCTCACTTATGGAGGTAGTCATAAAGTGAAAAGACAAAAAGAAGCTAAGCACCGATGGGTCTATCATCCTACTCACCAGTGAGCTGATGATTTTGAAAAGAAAAAAGAAAGAAACTAGCATCAATGGAACACACACTATATGCTAGGCACTTAACGTATTCATCAACAAATATTTATTGAGCAACTATTATATGTCAGGTACTCTGCAAGACTCTCAGTATACAATGGCAAACAAGATAAACATAGTCCCTGTTCTCATATGTATAATATCCAGATAGGCAAAATAGACATGAAACAAATAATCATTTAAATAAACAAATATAAATTCTAAATCATAAGGGCTATGAATAAGAAATAATAAATGATAGGTAATTTAGATAATGAAGAAGTCAGGAAAAGCTTAACTAAGGAAATTGTATTTAAGTGTGCCTGGGTGGCTCAGTCAGTTAAGCAACTGCTTTCAGTTCAGGTCATGATCCCAGGGTCCTGGGATTGTTTCCCACGTGGGCTCCCTCGTCAGAGGGGAGCCTGCTTCTCCCTCTGCCTGCCGCTCCCCCTGCTTGTGAACACACTCACTCTGTCTCTCTCTCCATAAAAAAATAAATAAAATCTTAAAAAAAAGAAATTATATTTAAGCTGAGAACTGAAGTAGGAATTAACCAGATCAAGAAAAATGGAAAGGCTTATCCAGGTACAGGTAATTGCATACCAAAACTCCTGAGATAACAAAGCACCTGATGTGTGCAGGGACTGAAAGATTATAGAGCCAAACATTGAGAATAAAAACAGAAGAGCACACAGTGAGTTTGGAGAGGAAGTCAGGGGCTACATCCAGTTTAGCATGCATGTAGCATCTCAATCAATTAAGTAAAAGAGGTAGGTCTCTGTTATGTCTGTCTTACAGATGATGAAACAAAGATTTAGAAAAATTAACAAATTCTCTGAGTTCACACAGCTGAGTCAGTGGGAGAGCGCCGTCTTATTATAAGAATGTACCCTTTGAGGAAATGTTCCTTCCCTTACAGATGATTTCTTCCAAGTGAGACTGCACCAGCGGAACAGGACAGCCTTTCTCCACTCCTGCAGAAGGAGCAACTTCATCCAAAAGGTGGGTTTGGAAGGTGAAATGGGGGCACTCAGAGCCAAGACTCTGCTTCCTTTGTTTCTCTTCCTTAAAGAAGCACGCATTTTGCTCTAGTCTTCCACGTGTTATGTTAGGAGTCACAAGATGCCACTTTACTGCCTGTGGCTGATGGCAATTCCTCCTAATTCTGACTTCAGAATGAGGAAATCCACTTGCAAGCAGATAAAAGCCACGCTTTCCAAAGTTTCATCAGAAATAGAGATATTTTGGACTTATCTTCCTGACACCTCTCATTGGTTCAAACACAGGTGGGGAAAGAAGTGATGTTTATGGGGGCATCTCAAATACCACTATATTTTTTTTTAAATCTAAGAAGTAACTCTTTTTCTAAGCCATTTTATCCCAGCTAGTCAGCTTGGAAAGGGAAAACCAAGTAGTTTGAACTGATTTTTATAAGAAGAGCCAATGCTAGATAAATACCAATAATGTTTAACCTATAAATGGTTCTGGCAGCTACCATTCATGTTTTTATGGCATTAATTTGAGCTTATCAACCCTGGCTTCCTCTCATTTTCACAGAGGGTCCTAATCAATACCTGAATCCAAAATGCTCTCTTCAGAAAAATGATTTGTAGTTAATTGCCTCTCATACACTATCTCTAATGAATCCTTTGAAATGTATTATCCTGAAGTTGAAAAAAACATTTTTCAACACTATATTTAAAACACAGGAAAAGAAAAATTACCAAATGGAAAGTTAAGTCTTTTGAGACCCCCTCCCCACCAAAATACTACATCTCTAGCAGATCCCACCTCCATCCCCCACCTAAAACCTGAAAGAGAATTGAATTTCACGGGACCTGGAGAAAAACAGGTAGTTTTTTGTGTCATCCTTCAGTGGAGCAAGGGGACATAATGAGAAATTGAAAGTTTCTTTCCGGGCGTCTGGGTGGCTCAGTCAGTTAAGCGCCTGTGTTCAGCTCAGATCATGATCCCAGAATCCCTGTATTGAGTTCCGTGTTGGACTCCCTGCTTAGCAGGGAGTCTGCTTCTCCCTCTGACCCTCCCCTCTCTTGTGCTTTCTCTCCCTCTCTCTTTCAAATAAATGAATAAAATCTGAAGAAAGAAGAAAGAAAGAAAGAAAGAAAGAAAGAAAAAGAAAGAAAGAAAGAAAGAAAGAAAGAAAGAAAGAAGAAAGAAAAGAAAAGAAAAGAAAAGAAAAGAAAAGAAAAGAAAAGAAAAGAAGAAAAAGGGAGGGAAGAAGGGAGGAAGGGAGGGAGGAAGGAAGGAAGGAAGGAAGGAAGGAAGGAAGGAAGGAAAAGCAAGAAGGCAAGAAAAAAGAAAGAAAGGAAGGAAGAAAAGAAAGGAAAGAAGAAAGATCCTTTCAAAGAAACTAATGAGATCTCCATGAACAGGACGCTATGGAAGATGAGTTGACAAGTTGTAACTTAGTTTGACTTCAGTTTTGGGATTGGTCTCCTAACAAGTGTGCTTCATGCCCATGATTACCTCACCTTGTCTTTCTCTTTTTGGTCAGAAGCTTACATATTGTGCAAATTGCTTAGATGATGGTCTCTATATCTAAGCATAGTATGAAATGACAGAGGTTAAAGGTCATTGTTGGAATTTTATTACATTTGGAATGTAATCTAAAGGTAAAAAAGTCTATTACAGAATGATACAATATTTTTCCTGGAAGAAAAAAGACCAATATTTTTATTGAGGAGAAAGAGAAAATTAAACAAACTTACATATGCCCATTTTCCTTTACTACTCCCAAACGTGATGGTTTATTGAAGCTTTTCTTATTTTTAACGAAGCTTAGTTTAATGAAGTTCAGGGTAAATACCCCTGATGCAACTTATGAGGTGTTATGTTGTGTATAGTTGTAAAAAGCGGAGGGTCTAATTTCACTTCATTATTGCTTTAATTACTAAAATTTTAAAAATGTATTTTTAAAATCTTTAACTTATATTTTTCTCACTTTGTTAAGAAGAAATGCTTTGTAGAATTCACACACAAACCCCAAACCTATTCCTTGACAGCTGCCACCACCAAGCCCTGAGTCATAGGCATTGCCATCATCCTGCATGATGGTGTAGAACAAGACAAGCTACAGCAAATAAAGCAGACCAAATAGTTCAGGCATAAAAATCAAGCTATTTTGTTGTACCAAACATTAAAAACCCAATAAAATCCTGATAAGTTCCAAGATGAAGTTCCATTTGTAATTTGCTGAGCACATTTTGAAAACAACTCTGATTGTGTGAGATCCTTGAGGCAGAGCTATGTGTTAGTGACCTTTGCAACCCCAGTACAAAGGTACCCCAGGCAACATCACGCCTAGCACACACACGACACTGAGCAAATTTTTGTGGACCTGAAGAGAGAGTATAGAGGATTCAAGGTTTAATGAAACAGATGGGTCCACAGCAAGACAGCTCCATTGACTATAAGAGATATTTCTGAAGTCCTCTGTAGTCTACTTCAGAAAGAAAGAAAGAAAGAAAGAAAGAAAGAAAGAAAGAAAGAGAAGAGAAAAAAAAGAAAGAAAAAAGAAAGGAGTGTGTCATTTACTCTAGCTGCTGGCTGTGCTTGCTTGCATAGGGAAGAGTATAAATTTTCATTATTTCTATAGCATAATAAAAAAGTTAATCAAGGTATTAAGAAATAAGTCTTCCTTGCTCAGTCAGAATTATAGAATATTAAGGACTGAATGGATCTTGAAGAACATCCGGGGTAGAGTTTTCAAACTGGGTTCCAGGGTACTGCAGGTTCCAGAAGGGTGCCTCTGGGACACGTGCACAAAAGGTCACATAGGCAGGCCTCTGGCCACCCCACTTCCATATAGTTTAGAACAGCTCCTCTTATATAGCCCATTTATATATCAGGGTTTCATAAGATTTTATTAGCAAATGTGGTTTCAGATACTAAAAACAATGCTTAACACCCACTCATCTTCTTCAACCCTGTAATTTTACAGATATAGATGTAGATCCCAAACACCCAAGATGTTGTTAACAATTAGTTACGAGATATAAACAAACCCCAGACATGCTGAATCCCGATCTAGTGCTTCTCTCACAACAGTATTAACAGTGGGAATTTCAGGTACTTACTTAAGGTACCTAGCATCTAACAGTTCCTGTAAGTCTAGGAAATGGGGAAGCAGAAATTTTCAATATATTATGTTGCTAACAGCTTTATGTGTGTCACACTGGGCAGTTTGCAAAGGCATCCACATCCATTTGTTTGTTCCTGCATATTTACAACAAACTGCGAAGTATTTAAAGTGGATAGCTCATTATTCTAATAAGGAAAACTAAGTTTCAAAGAGATCAACTGTAGGTAACTGGTAAGTGGAAGAGCTGAGACAAGAACATAGTTCTAACCATGCTATCCAAGACTCTATTCCTTCCAATACTGGGGCAAGACCAGCTTACCAGTCTCTTGGGCCACTCCACTGTCACTCAAGCACCTCTTACCAAGGACAGGAAAAAGGATGCAACACACAGGCTAACTCAGTGATTGGACATAGTAACAAGTATTCTGAGGCTGAGCACTGATTTAGCAGAAAGGAGTCCCTGCGCATGATCAATGTCAGCCTTTTTGGCACAGAAGGGGAAAATGGAGCCATGCACATCAAGTCATCATCGTCCTTGATTTAAAATGCCAAAAGTTCAAAAGAGACAAAAAGGCTGGAATACTAAGCTTTAAATCCTGAGCTAGCTCTGCTGGGTTAGGCTTGGGAAGCCCAGAAAGGACCTAAAAATCTCAAAGTCATATGAAAAATAAGTGCTTCCAGATATTTTCCTTGCCTAAACAGCTCTCTGCTAAAAACAGAAGTAAGTGGGCCTGACTAGAGGAGGTTTGATTGTGTGAGAAATGGACTTTAAAAAGGGAAATGAAACCACCCTCATCTCACTGAGGCACAATCAGATGGCTGTGTTTGGGCACTGCTGACAGGCGCCAGATTCCACACACTCATTTGGGAAAGCCAGCGAAGCTCACGGAAACACTCTCCCCTGTAATTTAGCCCCAGCTGTTCAAGCTGAGGCTGCTCTTTAAAGTGAAGCAAACTGGCGAAAAAGCTGAAGTTCAGCAGTTTCACTCTGTTGGGCCAAAGCCTCTGCAGAGTCCCAGCCCACGGATTCTGCTACATTGGCCAGATGCTCAGGGCCTCCCAAGCCAGTCTTACAGGGAGTTCCACAAAAAAGTCAACAGAACTCCATGTGCATTAGGTCCAGGCCAAAATGAAGCAGTCCAAAGAGGGTACTGGGTCCTGCTCAGACTTTCTGCCACACTGAGTCTGGTCTCTGCAAAAACCCCAGAGGGCTCCTATAACAGAAGCCATCAGGATTCATTTCAGAAACCAGTTATTAGAGACCAAGATAAAGCATGTTTATGGTGGTATAGGGTATTTTTCTTTCAACCTTACAAATGACATTGTTTCCTCTGAATAACTTCCTCCCAATAAAATGTCTCTAAGTTACAAACAAATCCAAAAACAATGAAAATGAACTATTTCACCCTTGACCTCTGTGTTTCATATCATAACATTTATTTCATTCCCCAATACTCCTAAACCCTCAAATTAAAAAATCTTTCCCAATTACCATCGAATGTCCTTTTGGAAATTTTTTTTACTCTCCCAAGACATTTCTATACCCATGTGATCACCATTGCTGGATAAATTGCACCTTCACAAATGTCTCTCTGATATATGCTCCATGACCTAATGCAAAAATGTGCCTTCAGCCCTCTCCAGTCTCTCTGGCATTATCTATGAAGCAGTTTATGCTACCTGAGTTCTGCAAAGAAGAAAAAAAAGTGTTGACTGGTATAATCATCCCAGGGTATTTCTTTTATTTTTTTAGACATTGACTGAAAAGGTAGACCCTGAATGGAGTTTCAGAAATCTTCATCAATGTCCACAAAAGAGGCTGCTGTGGCTCCTCGGACATTGGAGACGACCCAGTACATGTGGGACCCTCAACCCTGAGCACCATTGTAAAATGAAAACTCACTACTTGAGCCTTTCATGTCCACTTTCTATCAGTAATTGAAGTGTCTGGAAGATAAAAAGAATCTCACCATGAAATGAAAAAATAATTCCTTTAGAAACATCCATCTTCACAATGACTAAATGTGTGGACCATGATTGCAAACACTTAGTGAGTCACCAAGGAAAACAAGATTTAATTTCTAGGACTGCTCGTGGGGGAGAGAGAGTTTGCCTACCACAATGTATAAGTCTTGGTGACTCATTTTTCTTCTTGCAATTCCCAGGTGGCCACCTTCACACAATGGATGGATAGATTAAATAAAGATCAACTCTAGCTTCTGGAAAGTACAGCTTGCAGTCATTGTTAGCAGCTATTCAGGGAGTACTAAGGCATGAGTAAGCCACTTAGGGCAGTGGTTTAGTCCACTGAGATTTATTGCCCAGTTCCCTGGCACCCAGTGTTAGAAATTCTGATGACAACAAGCATATAAAGTCACGGTGTTTTCCCTGGAGGCACATAAAATGCAGAAAAATGCTGGGTTCCAAGAAGAAATTATGCCTGTTTTGAACCATGTCAATTCTTTGGAGCATTGGGCATACTCCCACGTAAAGATGGATTTGTCTCTTTAAGTATCTCTGGACTTTAGCCATCAATAAGATATTTAGATCACATAGATGAGCAAAGGAAGAATCACAGAATTTACTTAGGAGAGGAAATAAAAATCCCACCAAATCTTATTTTCCTTTTTTAAAAAACTTTTTAATTGTGGCACCTGGGTGGCTCAGTCAGTTAAGCATCTGCCATCGGCTCAGGTCATAATCCTAGGGTACTGGAATTGAGTCCCCCATTGGGCTCCTTGCTCAGCAGGGAACCTGCTACTCCTTCTCCCTCTACCTGCCACTCCACCTGCTTGTGCACTTTCCCTCACACACAGTCTCTCTGTCAAATAAAATCTTTTAAAAAAATAATAAAAATTTTTAATTGTAAAATAAAATACAGAAAACCACAAAAACATATGTAGTTTAATGAGTTATTACAACACAGACATCCTGCAACCACCACTTAAGTGAAAATATAGACCTTTGCCAGCCACCTAAGACACTCCATCCATGTGCACCATCCATATCTCAAACTTTCCTCCTCCCAAAAGTTACCACTAATTTTTATAGTAATCACTTTTTTATTATTTTATTACTTAAGTGCACATCCCTAGACCTCATATTTTATTCTTATCCATTTTATTAAATCTGATATGTTTTAACTCACTTTTAATGCACAGGTTTCTCAACTATCTTTTTCTTTGCTTTTCAAATTACTTATTCAAGGATCTGGGCATTTGACCTGCAGTTTCTCATAGTCCAGATATTGCTGATAGACATGGTACAGTTCCACATGTTCCTCTGCCCTGTATATTTCCTGAAAATTGGCAGCTGGATCCAGAACCTTGACTACGTTTGGGTTTCAATCCTTTGCAAAGATTCTAATTAGTGTGGTCTTTCATCAAAAAACACTTAATGTCTGATTACCTCTTTTTCTGTTAGCAGCTGTTGAGCCTTAATACCTAAATCCAGTAATCCATTTGGGGTTTGCAAATGGTGATAATGAAATTTTATCCATTATTTTCCATTTATTAGTTGAAATATTTTATTAATAAATGCTCATCTACTATTTGGCTTCCCAGTGTTTCATATTGGAAAGTCAGGATAAATCTTTGATTCCTTCCCTATGCTTGTCTATTTTCAAGAAAATCAATTGGTTCTCCAAGATCTCCAAGTTGGGTTTTTTAAATACAATTATGTACGTGTGATTTTAAGCATAATTTATAGGGTTTCATTCAATTGCAATTATTATTTCTTTTGAAGCTTAAATTGTTCCAATGGGAAGCTCTTAAAGTTGGTTCCTGAGTTCTTTTGACATGACCCCAGTAGTTTCTGATATGGTATAACAAGATATTCCAAATTAATCTTATACATTTCTTGCCCCAGACCTACAATTAGCCAAGTCTCCAAGTCCCAGTTTCTTTTTATTTTATTTAAATGTGACTTCAAAGCCACCACAATGTGAATGTTAGGTGAACATTTGCCCCTGGGTTGCTCTTTGTTTTTGCTCCTCTCTAACAGGCATTGATAGGAAATGGATACACATCCATATATTTATATATATGCAATGTTTCATAGGTTCATATTGATATCTGCAATTCAAGAATATAGCTCTTTTTATTCAACTCCTTCAATACTATACTTATATCTCTTTCTTTCACACCAAAAATTATAATTCTCAAAGACACATGGTATGATAGAAAATTACATAATTACTCATGTGCTTCTTCCCTTATTAGAAGTATGTCTCAGAATTAACAATACTAATACTACCACCACCAATATAATTAATGAGAACAGTTTTGAAGTGTTTATTTGCATACGCTTTCTGCATTTGTGTTCCCTTGTTTATAAGTTAACCTTTATCTACATTTTATAGCATACTGCTATTTTATAAATACTTGCTCCCTTCCAGCCCTGTTAGTCTTAGTTTTATAAGTAACTAAATCTTTAATACTCATCAACAGTCCTTATGGCAATGTCTCTCTAGTTATTTTTGTTGTCTGAAGTTCACTCTCTAGAATATTCCTTAGAAAAATTAAAAGGGAACAATACTCTTTGGGTCATTGTATGTTAATCACAGTCTGTGCTCTTTATACTTGAAAGCCAGTTTTTCTACCTATAAAAATCTTCGGGTCACACCTTCCTTTCTTTGAATTTCTTAGATACTTACTCCATTTTCTTCTGGCTTAAAACATTACTGTCAAAGAAAAGTATGATGATAATCTAATTTTATTTCCCTTGTAAGTTGCTTTCTATTTTGTCAAGATGTTTAAACAATTTTAGTCACCTAATTTTACTGGAATACTGTCTTGGATTGATATTCTCAGATACATCTTCCAATATGTAGTTTCAAATCTTTTTTTTTTTTAATTTCAGGAAAACTTTCTTGAATTGTAATTTTTGGGATTTGTTCTGGTCTGTTCCCTTGGTATCACTTCTTCAGGGATTCATTCCTATTATACTTATGTTGGATCTTCTTTCTTTCAAAACTTCTTTACTTTTTTCCTTCATTTCCTTTTGACCATTAAAATTTTCCTCCTTTTCACCCTACATTTGTTTTAATGAAGGATCTCTTGTGTTGATTCATTTTTGTTTATTCATTTTGTTATTATTATATTTAGTTAGGCTTTATTTCTGAACTGATTTTTCTTTTATTTCTGATCCCTTCCTAAGTTACATTCCCTCATTTCTAAGTATTTTTTAGTTTGCTTTGGTGGATCCATGTATTGAGCCATTTTCTTAATTTTTAGCTTATTTTTAAATGACATATTACAGTTTTTATTCTTTTTTAACTATAATTTTTCTGGTGTCTTTTTTGGAGGTGGTGGGAGAAGTGGTAAATTTTTGCAAGTGCCCATGCAAGCTATGCCAAACTAAACAATCCAACTTAAACCTCAGAGAAATCTCCATCTGCAATGTCTCCCCAATCATCATGCATTCATTCTTTTATTCATTCAACAAATGTCTAGTGAGTTAACTACTGTATGTGTGCAATAGGTAAAATTATTAATAAGATAACTAATGATTAATAAAATGAATGATTAATGAAACAGACATAGTCTAGGCCATTATAGATTTACAACCTAATAGGGGAGTCAGAAAATCAAACAGATAATCATAATGAAGTCCTTGAAGAAAATCTACTTCTGTGATCCTCAACCTTCTTCTAAAATAACATACATAAAGGATGGGACAGCAACAGACAATAGGCTAATTAGGCAGTGATGATTTTTCAGCTCAGTAAATATGTTTCCTTAAGGCAGCACACCAAACAGTTCTCCACATGATTCGGACACAGCCATCCTCCCCACCAATACCACGGCAGCAAAAGATGACTTTTATGAAGAATCATTGGTCTATATATCTGGTAATGGGTTAACATCCAAAATACATAAGGAATTCATACAACTCAATACCAAAAACAAACAAAAAACAATAATACAATTAAGAAATGAGTGAAGAACCTGAACAGACATTTTTCCAAAGAAGATACATGAATGGCCAACAAGCACATGAAAAGATGCTCAAGATTACTCATCACCAAGGAAATGCAAATTAAAACTACAATGAGATATCAATCATGCTGATAGAATGGCCATCACCAAAAAGACAAGAAATAATAAATGCTGGAATGAATATGGAGAAAAGGGAACACTTGTGCACTGCTGGTAGGATTATAAATTCATATAGTCACTATGCAAAACAGTATGGAGGATCCTCAAAAAATTAGAAACAGAATTACGATGTAATGCAGTAATTCCATTTCTGGGAATATATATGAAGGAAATGAAAACAATAAGTCAAAAAAGATATCTGTACCCCTATATTCATAGCAGCAATATTTACAATACCCAAGACATGGAAACAACCTAAGTGTCCATCAATCAATGAATGGATAAAGAAGGATGGGATGTATATATACAATGGACTATTATACAGCCATTTAAAAAACAAGGAAGGGGTACCTGGGTGGCTCAGTCAGTTAAGCATTGGGCTCTTCATTTCAATTCAGGTTATGATCTCTGCATCCTGGGATCGAGCCCCACATCGGGTTCCTTGCTCAGCAGGGAGTCTGCTGGAGATTCTCTCTTTCCCTCTCCCTCTGCCCCTCCCCACCCCCCTCACACACACTCTCTCTCTCAAATAAATAAATACACCTTAAAATACACACACACACACACGGAAATCCTACCATTTGCAACAACACAGAGGGACCCTGAAGGCATTACGTTAATGAAATAAGTCAGAGAAGGATGGATATTATATGATCTCACTGATCTGTAGAATCAACACAAAACAAAACAACAAAAACACTACCAAACTCATAGGAAAAGAGATCAGACTTGTGGTTACCAGAGGTGAGGGCTGGGAGGAGGGGAAATTGGAAGAAGGTGATCAAAAGGTACAAACTCCCAGTTATAAGATAAGTATAAGGGATTCATGTACAACATAAGGAAAATAGCTAACACTGCTGTATGATATACAGGAAAGATGTTGAGAGTAAATCCTAATAGTTTTCATCACAAGAAGAGAATGTTTCTTCTTTTTATTGTATCTATATGAGATGAGGGATGTTAAGTAAACCTATTATGGTAATCATTTCACAATATATGTAAATCAAGCCATCATGCTATACAGTTTAAACTTAAAAAAAAATCATTGGTCTAACTCAAGCACTAATATGCCAATTAAATGTAGAATTATATTGAGAGGCCCATTAAAGATGTAATAAAATTAGGTACATTTGCATATTCTTTTTTAATTGTATAGCTCACTCTGTCCTATAGAACATTAATGTGTGCAGCTACGCAAAAAAGGTAAGAAGGAAAGAGAATCACTGTTGCTTCCCCAGCCATTCTCACCTCAAGGAAATATATATTCATTTAGCTGAAATGATAATCTATAATCATCAGTCACTTGCACTCTAGCAACATAATCATTTAAAAAAAAAGAAAAGATAAGTAAATACAGGTAGAGAAATATACCAATCTTTGGGCAAACCAGAATTTTCTTTTTTTTTATTGGTTATGAGAACTGTAGGAGTTTGCTGTCCCAGGTCATCTACCAGGAGAGTGCTTCCTTAGAGCTGTATCTCAGACTGTCGTCTCTACTTTAGAACCAAGAAGAAGAAAAGAAGGAATTCCTCATCTGCTCACTTTCCCAACTACACAAGCACAATGCATTTTGAGGTATTATCTGACATACAGACAAAGCCCAAGTCTCACACAAATGTGACCATATTTGAACTTAGATATCCTCCTTTAGCTAAAATTCCCAGCCAATCATCAATCTGAAACAAATGTGGGGTGAGCATAAGGAAGGAAGACATTTGTAACCTGTTCCAGAAATCAGCTCTGGGAACAGTTCTACGCTGTTGTTAGATTTTAAATGTATTAATAGATTTATTATCTTTATTAAGGGAAAGCATGATAATATTAACAGAAAGCATGACTTTTGTTGACACAGTTCATAGCTACAGGAGGAAAAAACCCAAATGCATAGAGTGACATTTAAGGGTGTCAGATCAGAGAACGTCAGTATAAAAATATCATTTAAAAGTAACCAAAATAACACTATAATTGTTAATATCAATACTAATATCACTAATAATATCAAATATGAATTTGGGAGTCTTAAGGGAAAATAAAATGAGTAAGCATTTGAATACTGTTAGAAAGGGAAGAAAAGAGGTGCCTGGGTGGCTCAGTTGTTAAGTGTCTGCCTTCAGCTCAGGGCGTGATCCCAGAGTCCTGGGATCAAGCCCTGCATCAGGCTCCCTGCTCTACTGGGAGCCTGCTTCTTCCTCTCTCACTCCCCCTGCTTGTGTTCCCTCTCTCGCTGGCTGTCTCTCTCTCTGTCAAATAAATAAATAAAATCTTTAAAAAAAAAGGAAGAAAATGAATTTAGTCTGATCTCAGGTAAGAAATAATTTAGGGTAAGAGGGTTCTGTAGGGAGAGAGCCAATGGCATATCTGTGCTGGGGACATGAAGACACAAATCTAGACCTGAAAGGATAGCAAAAGATTTTTTTTTACTAACTCAAAGGGATACATGAACCCCAATGTTTATAGCAGCACTATCTGCAATCGCCAAGTTACAAAAACAGCTCAAATGTCCACCAACTGATGAATGGATAAAGAAGATATGGTATTTATATACAATGGAACATTACTCAGCCATAAAAAAATGAAAGCTTGCCATCTGCAACAACATGGATGGAGCTACAGTGTATTATGCTAAGTGAAGTAAGTCAAAGAAAGAAAAATACCATATGATTACACTCATACGTGGAATTTAAGAAACAAAACATATGAACATAGGGGCAGAAAAAGAGAGAGGCAAACCAGAAAAGAGACTCTCAACTACAGAGAACAAACTAAGGGTTACTGGAGGGGAGTTCAGTGGGGGGGGACAGGTTAAATGGGTGATGGGTATTAAGGAAGGCACTTGTGGTGAGCATTGAGTGTTCTATGTAAGTGATGAATCACTAAATTCTACACCTGAAACTAATATTACACTGTATGTTAACAGGAATTCAAATAAAACTCAAAAAAAATTTAAAAGTAGGTCAAGTGTTTCAGGGAAGAGGGTGATCAGCTAAAAGAGAAATAATCGGGGCTTTCTCACACTCATTTACCACTCAAAAGTGTAGCTAAGACTTTTTTCATGAACTTCCTTTGAATACATGCATAATGGGAGAAAGGAATACAAAAATCTTTAAAATAGAGAATTAAGAAAACTGCCACAGAAGAACTTAAATTACTTTCAAGATTAACAGTATAATGTTAGTATCATTTCAGACTCACCCCCACTCCCATTTCCCTAAAAAACAGACAAATAAAAATACTCCCTGTTGGCAAGGTGATTGACAATTGGAAAGGTTGGGCGGGGGTGAGGGGCATGACTATTAGCTGGAAGAGAAACAGAGGTAAGGATCATAGAATCTAGAAACCTGTTTGAGGTAACATTTTACTATGACTAAGTCTTACTTCAATCAAATTGTTTAGCATTCCCTAATCCACAATTACATATGTAATATCAGATCTTCCTTATTTAATGGGGGAAAAGAGGAAAGGAAAGAAGGGGTGGAGAAGTAAAAGGATAAACATATTGGAAAACACTAGCATCAAGATCCTGAAAGAAGAAAGAAGAGCTTCCCACCAAAGAAGAAACACTTTGAACACTAAAATTTCTCTTATATTCAGTCCTGATTACCATCCTCTGGGCAGCAGACAAGGAAGGTATATGAAAGCAGCCAGCTTCATGTGATTCAAAGAGGCTACTTTTTGGTCTAGTTTTTCAGTATGGCTATTGCTATTTCTTAAAGAGGCTCTCCAATCCATGGGTTTCTTTAATTATGATATAATTATAAATCATGCCTAAATTTGCCTTCATATACCTAACCCCAAATCTTTCCAAATGATCAATTACTTTTAGAACAAAGCTAAGGGGTAAGACTGTATAGTCTGGTTATGGAACAGAAAGACTCCCATTAAAAGGGAACAACCAAGGAAGCATAAAGTACCCAAGATTCCCTCTGAAGAGAACAAGCAGAAGAGCTTAAATGGAGTTTGTGGAGGACAGGTCAGAATGGAAATCAGGCTTCACATTCTAGAGCTCCCTTTCCAAGAGTTAAACAACTGATGTTTAAGGATTTTTGAAGAAGGAGTCAAGGAAGGTGGAAGCAAAAGCAAAGAGAGTAGCACCTGCAGGAAAACCATGCAAGAAAACAACCAAGGGTGGCCCCCCACCACTAGAGGTGGTGGCCAGAACTAGGACCTCACTAGGGACATCCCTTCTCTCACAACTGCTTCTCTCCTTATACTCAGGCCTCGGCTGCATTTATTCTGTCACCTGGGGAGAAGGTTTATGGAAGAACTACTGTGGCTGAAACTTCTTAATGCATTCATCTCGAACTCCAGCAGACAGGGAGGAAAAAGCCAGTGGCAGGTGGATAATGTTCTAAAGTTGGAGAGAGGTGCATGAAAGTGAGGTTGGAAAAAAGAAAAAATGGAAAAGTGTGGGCTTGGATGAAGTAAACTAGAAGAAAAAAAGATGAATGATTAGAGCTGGGTTGAGTAAAACTCTATGAGCTACCAGGCAACTGCTGAAATCATGTGTCCTAACATATGTAGTGATATGAGGGAGATGGTCACAATGTAATGATCAACTATAACAGCAAGTTTAGAAACAGTCTGTAGAGTATCTATTCATTTTTGTAAATATGTCTAAACATACAGAGGTTAGGGTACTTGTGTATGCATTATATTATATGTGTGTGAGAAAGAGATGGATATAGAGACAAAGGCCAAGATGACAGGATGCAGAAAAAATGCTAGCATGAGTTATTTTGTGTGATGGGATTATGAGAGATTTTCTTCTTTCTTAGGCTTCTTTATATTTTCCAATTTTGTTCAATACATGGGATAATAATAATTAATAAAAATGAGAAAGCTATGTTACTACTTCTTTTTCTATATCCTTTCTCCCAACATCCATCTGATGGAAACTTGTGATGAAAACTGTACCAATTGAAGAGGAAGAAAAAAATAACACGAAGCATTCATAATAGTCATCACGACCCCTAAAACTGCCTTCACTCACCTGATTCTTAATTCCAACCAAATCCTCCCATGCTCCCAATTATCATATGGCAAGCAAACACCATGAAAAAGAACATCAAACTCAGCTTTCTGACAAGGCAACAGTTAAAATTCATGAGGGTACATTTTGCTGTTAATTGGCCATCCACCATTAGAAACCTGGCTTCTTGATTCAAAATACTCACAGCAGGCCCTCACAGATTGGCTAATGAGCTGTCCACTCACGGGCGAGTCCAGCTATTCATCAAGCCCCTGGGTAATTTGAAGGGAGCTCAGGATACCTGCAGCAGTTCAAGTGGAAAATGAAATCTGAGTAGCCTATAAACAGGAAATGACACCCTGCCCAAGCTGAAAATGTCTGTTCTTTTGGGGTAGATTCATCTAGACTAGTCAAATTGGACTAAAAAGTTAACTAAATAGAAGGTCTATCATTGCTGGGGTTTGGCAACTTGCCTTCTCTCCTAGAAAAGCATGACACTTTAATATCTACCTCAAGTCACTGTCTACTGCCTCAGAATGACTTTAGAAACTAGTAAATGAGAATATAAATGTATCTATACAGAAAACACAGCATTAGAAAGAACACCAAAAAAAATAGGACTAAAGTTTGGTGGAGGGACACAAGATGTTGGAACTGACAGTACAGTACAATAGTAAGTAATATGGGGGGAAAGCCAATAAGAGACCAATTATTTAATTGGGTTTAAATCTGAATCTTCCCACCCCCATGCCAGTTTCAGACTACAGGAGGTATAAAAGGACATTCAAGCTTAGTAATGTAGGCCAACTGTCATCTCATCAAGACTGCAGACAAATACTCACCAAGCAAAAATCAACAGCAGTGGGAAAAAGGCTTTCTTGTACATTTATGATGGGTAACACAGCCTGGGTGTAATGCTTTGGAACAACTAATTTAGATGATGCAGCCTACTTCAGTCAATGATTTTCAAGACTTGGTTGGGAACAGCTGCACAGCTAAAGCATTTACAGTTCTAAGCACATGACAATGACTATTTTCCCACATGGGAGAATTAATCCAAAATTTGTTCCCCAAAAACTCCAAGTACAGTAATAGTAAGAAAGAGTGGAAAGGAGCATCAGTTATGCCATGTCTAAGCACCGTAACTGGAGGAGTGGTTCTTGGCCCCAGATCATTCTCTGCTTCTGGAATTGGAGGGCAGTACATAGTACTTATAATAACCTACCCTTTTATGTAAGGTCCACAGGGTGATGTCTCAGTGAGAAGAGATTAGCTTTGTTGTTGAACTATAGGGAAACTAAAGCATCAGAGCAGTAATGGCTTTTCCAAATTCCTAGCAGCCTGTTGGAAAGCTGGGACTAAGTACTAATACAAGTGAGTTTCTATCTTTTAGTCCAGATCCTTGTATGCAAGCTTTCTGCCTAGGCAAATGGGAGTCTACTGTGGCTAATAAGCAGGTTTCATCCATAACCTAGTTTCACTCGTTATTAGGCTGAGAGGGATGATTTGCAATCAGCGACTCTTCTGCCTTGGCCTGGTGATTTCTTGTATCTCCTCCCTTGCAATGGGGGCACTCTTGAAATGTGGTGTCCTAGCCAGAGTCTCTTTCCTACCAGGCAGGTGGGCCCACCCAGGAGGATGGCATCTACAGCATTTCCAGAAGCCTGAGTGTGTGAAAGAACTGGAGGCAATGAGGCAGGCAGCCCAGTGGCAGAAACATGGACCCTGATAAGGACAGCCACAGCCCTCACACAGGCTCTGATACTGATTCAGGGTGACTTTGGACAAAGTGCCCAACCCTTCTGTGACTCAGCCCCTCATGTGTAAAATAGCATTGATCTTATCTCCCTCACTGGGCAGTCTGAGAATCAAATGAAATCATGAATATGAAAGTACTTTGAAAAATGTTCACTCACAAAATTACACAACTTTAGAAGGACCTTAGAGATCATTTAATGCAGTCCCTTATTATAAACAGATGAGGAAACAGTCCCCAAGTGCTTAAATGGCTTGAACAATGTCAAAAAGAAGCAGAGTTTTTGTACAAGTCAAAGCGCAATTATTATAAATTAGTGCAATTCCAATGTGACTACAAATATATTAATAACTTATTTTTCTTTCTTCTCAGTACGAAGAGGACGCATCATCCATAGAAATAAAAAGAAATGATCAAGGCAGCCACTGAGTTTGGAATACATAATAAATGGCTTATTGTTATGACATTGTAAACATGGTAAAATACTATTATTTACATTTTCAGCTTTTGTGGCCACACTGTAGGTCAGCAGAAAATAAATAAATGAATAAAAGTTACCCATTATCCCTCTCTCGAGAAAAAATGTCAGTGTTAACATTATGGTAAGCACCATTTATCATGAGATTATACTCTACATACCATTTTATAATCTGATATTTTGAATGAGAAGAATTAAAAATTCTAGTCTGGGGTGCCTGGGTGGCTCAGTCGGTTTAATGTTCAACTCTTGATTTCAGCCTGGGTCATGATCTCAGAGTCGGAAGACCAAGCCCTGAGTCAGGCTCCTCACTGGGCATGGAGCCTGCTTAGAATTCTCTTTCTCCCTCCCCCTCTGCCCCTCCCCAACTCTAAAATAATAGTAATGATAAATTATTTTTTTAAATAAAAATGCTAGTCTCTATCTTCTAAGACCTGTGAAATGTGTTAATAATGAAAAATATTAAAGAGCAATAGGGCACTTGTTTTCATGAGAAGAGAAACCTCTGTAAAGGTCTTGATCTATTCTCCAGGCAACAAAAGAATATAGATAGCTCGTGAATTTAAAAAGTTAAAAAGTGGTTTCTCCAGTTAGTTGAAGGCCATGGACAAATGCATCCTACTAATATTCCATGCTAAGTCAAGATCTATTCTGTAGTAAGCAACAAAACGAGTTCCTAAGAGAAGTCACTCCTGTTGTATTTACAATCTCTTTTCAAAGCATCCCTGACTCAGCAGCTCCTATCCTGAGTAGCAAAACTGAGATATTTTGACTTTTAATAGTCATATTTCTCAACCCTCTGTCCTTCCATCCCTCTTCCAAACAAAAGACCAGCTTTATGAGAATCTATCTTCTATGTTAATAATACGCCTGACCCAGAAGTTTTACTCCTCACAATTCTTTCTCACAGAGTGAGGGCTCATTCTACTTATCAATTCCCTTAAATGCAATCTTAACTGTAGCATACTGCCTCAGTGACCTGATATCCATCTTAAAAAGTGAAATTCACTGAGGGCTTCAGAGGGGAGGGGGGTGGGGGATTGGATAGGCCGATGATGGGTATTAAGGAGGGCACATATTGCATGGTGCACTGGGTGTTATACACAAATAATGAATCATGGAACATTGCATAAAAAACTGGGGATGTACTATATGGTAACTAATAAAATAAAAATTATTTTTAAAAAAAGTGAAATTCAAAGATGACCATGTTCCATTCCTTGTTCTAATTCTGAGATGCTAAGCTTGGCAGTTTCACATGTGTTTTTCAAACCAATTTGGATAAAATCAGGCCTGCTGAAGTAGCTCTAATTTTCAGATACAATCCCTCTGGAAACCAAAATACCATCTGCCCACTGCCTAACTGTCCAAAAGGAAACCCAAGAAGTTCCAGGTAGTTACTTCCTTTCCTGACCTTGCCCTAACCTCCAGTTATCTTTCTGCACCACAGAATTTTGTAAGACCCATTCCCATGTCCAGTCCATCCTGCCATTTCCGTGTTTTTATTTAAAAAGTCAATTTTCATCATCCCAGAGGCATAACTGGTAGGGAAGAGCAGAGCTCACAATCATTGGCCTTGAAAACATCATACAAAAGTAGCACCTTGCTACAAAGTGTTTATGGTTACTGCAGGACATTTGAAAGAGCTTGATAAAGAGCCATTATAAAAATCCGTGTGAAAACAACACTGTGAAATGCCTTAACAAGGATCTTAAAGGTAGGTGCTCATTTTGTACTCACCGTCTCATTAACTTCCAGTACAGTCTGCCCCTTCCCTACTGGCCCAGTGAGGCACCAGGTTTCCCTCCCTGAGATCTATCTCTATTCCTACTCTGCATTTATCCCAGTAAAGCTGAAGTTGACCTTAAATAGTTTAAATTTCAAAAGTGATCCAACTTTAAACAAAACATGCATTCTCTGAGAATTTTAAAAATGGTACATCTTGAATAAAGTGAAAAGTTTCCCTTTATAGGAAAATTATTTCCAGATTCAGGATTTGTTAGGAATGTTCTTCTATTACTCTTAACCACATATCAAAAATTTCAACTCCCTAAATCCTTCTCATTTTTAGATGACATGTACTAACATCACTGACACATACATGAAACAACTGGAATCTACATTTTAACCATGTTAGTGCTCATTGTAGTTCTCTATGTGATCCATCTGGCAATGCAAGCACAACATAAACTGCAAATAGAGTCTTTTCTGTGAGCCTGGCAGATTGAACCATAGCCAACTCTAGATTCTTAAGCTAAACTCAATCCAAAAGTACTTTCACTCAGTTTGACTGCACCTGAGTTGGATTTTTATAACAAGCAATTCAACTATGTAGACAAGACACACAATCCACTTTGTCTAATATTTTCAATATTAAGATAAATTCAGAAGCCACGTAGTAGAGTAAGAAGGGCTTGGGCTTTGGAAACATCAGACCTCAGATGGAATCACAGTTCTTCCAATCACAGACCACATAGACTTGAGCAAGCCAAACATCACAGAAGTTCAGCTACCTCATGTACAATTAGAGTAATTATAATGACACATCACAAAGATTGTTACATAATGTATATAAAGTGCTCACCATAATGCCTAACCTAAAGTAAATGATGGGGCGCCTGGGTGGCTCAGTCGGGTAAGCATCTGCCTTCGGCTCAGATCATGATCTCAGGGTTCTGGGATCGAGCCCCACACAGGGTTCCCTGCTCAGTGGGGAGCCTGCTTCTCCCTCTCACTCTCCCCCAGCATGCGCTCTCTCTCTCTCTCAAATACATAAATGAAATCTTTAAATAATAATAATAATAATAAAGTAAATGTACACATATCGTCCACTTCTACTGTTAGCAATAATAGTAATGGTATGTATTTTGCACTCAACATAGCATACATTTCAATCTGCAATTAGATTGAATTATAAAAATCTCTGAGAGTCTTCACAGTGAATTTATTCTACTTATTCACGTTAACTTATTCAAGATAAGATGTAACTTATTTAAGGTAAGATGTATGATGTAAAATTATCTGACTCTGATTGTTTCCTGAGACTTTGAAAAAGACCAGTAGTTTCATGAAAAATCAAGGGGAAAGGGAGTTATTACTGGAGCAAACAGGACTCAGAAAAATAAATAAATAAACAGATGAGAGCATGAAGACATATTTATTCCTCTGTATTATTATGTCCTACATGATTGTTCTCACAGAACAGAGAGCTCCTAGTCTAGCTAAATCAACCCAGCGTCATGTCTGGCACCTGATGAGTACTCAATAAAAATGCATTGACAAATAAAGATTATATTTATGTTCATATGACTATTATCATGGAGAGTCTATGGGTCACTATAAAAGAAGTCATTTTCAAAGTCTAGATAAATTCATTGTGCAAGTCTAGAGAAGTCCAAGTCTTAAAATTACAGATATTGCAGGATCTCAAAACTTCGTATGATTGCTTTAAAAAATATTTTTAATGTGTTCTTCTTTTCTTTGTATGATACAAAACTGTAAGGAAGCTGACATGATTTTTCTGCATTTTAATATTTCTTTTTTCTCTATCTTAAAGATACTTGTGATTTAAATATTTACTTTTAGGTAAATTTGAATTTATGATTTTAAAAAATAGGGGCGCCTGGGTGGCTCAGTCGTTTAGCGTCTGCCTTTGGCTCAGGGCGTGATCCTGGTGTTCTGGGATCGAGCCCCACATCAGGCTCCTCTGCTGGGACCCTGCTTCTTCCTCTCCCACTCCCCCTGCTTGTGTTCCCTCTCTCACTGGCTGTCTCTCTCTCTGTCAAATAAATAAATAAAATCTTAAAAAAAATAAGCACTTCAACATAAGCATTTATTTAAAAAATGATTATTCTATCAATATCATAGAAGGGAAACAGTCTTAAAACCACAGATAAAATGTAATAATCTTTAAAACTTTATTAACTGCCTTATGTGTTTTTTCAGAAATAGAAGGATATCTTTCTAGTTGAAACCACCTTTCCAGAATTTTATCTCAGGTAATTTTTTACACTAACACAATTAGAATTATAGATCAAATCTAAGAACTGAAATTATCAAGATGCTGTTAATTTCTAGGGGGAAAGTCACAAATAAAAAAAAAAGAGGTATCTTCAACAGATCAACAGCAAGCAACACAGAAACTTAGCCCAAAGCTCCGAACTTTCTTTCTAAGGCCAGGGTTTTCTCAGAGGCTTCCAGGGTGCACAACAGAGGTTCCAAGTGCACAACGTTAGGTGTGGGGAAGCATTCTAGGCCACAGTTCCCTGATCCATAGTGAGTAATGGTGAAAAACAGAGTAGTAGAACGTGGGACATATCTTAGGTTATACAACACAAGATCAGAAAAAAAACAGCAGATTTTTTATTCACAGACTAAATCTCATAGACAGAATGAGATACATGAAAACAAATGCAGATTATAGCAAGCATGGCTGTTACCTAATGGTCAGTATTTTCAGAAAAGAGGTTTTCAGAAATAAAATGCAAATAGGCTTTAAATTTTTTAACTGGTTTTAAATCCTCTTCAACTTCTCCATACTCATCCACATACCCATTTTAGAAGAAACTCTAAAAGATAAGATTATTCTTAACCATTTGCTAAGATATTTGTCTTTTATTTTTAATGCTCTAGCCAACTTCTAGATTTGATTTCATACAGCATCCTACATATTACATTCTAGAAGGATTTATGTTTATCATTTATCCTAAAATCTGAAATATCTGTTTTAGACATTTTGGGGAAAGCTTATTAAGACATGGTCCAAAACACTTTACTTATTTTTTCTGCTTCATTTAAATAGAGCATGCACAGATCACAATTTCTTTTCTCTTTTTTATTTTGTGCAATTCATTTCCCAACTAAATGCTCAATAAACTCTATTAATGAACGGCATACAAATTACAGGAATCCCTATAGAGTGCAATCAATAACACCAATAGCACGAAATGCCCAGGAAACTGGGAATTGGCCTCAAAATAAATAGCAGTGCTTGGTAGTAAATTTTAGAAAAAAGTAATAGGCAGAATATCCAGTAACTCCTTTCTTCCAAGAAAATGTCTATTCACAATCACTCACTTTAAATCAAAAAGTTCTGAACTGAGAATGGTTGTTATCTTGTTACTGATCACCCTATTAACCAACTGGTCCTAATTACAACATGATACCAGTGAAGTTCCAAGATGCTCTAGCGAGATCTAAAGATGCTAGACTGAAAATAGAACATTTTCATATATAGGCTAAAATGCCTTGGCAAAGGTTTATGCCAGCCCCTTATTCTATTCCTCGTTTAGCTTATATATCTGCTGTCTCAGGCTCATGCTTTTAGAAAATTAACAACATAAAGAGTGTAAGACATACGAAACTCTGCAAGAAGATTAGGGAAACTCAGGAAATTAGTGTCCTAAGGAGAGCCATAATAAAAGTCTAAGTTGAAAATATCTCAAAACAGATAGGAAGCGTCTGTAAATCATATGCCAACTACATGCAAATGTGCATGATATGGCCTTAGGGAGATTCTTGAAGAGGCCTCATCACCTGATGCTTCTATGATTCCTCATTTAGCAGTATTTAGCTATTAATACCCTTTTATAGTCCTATAAAATACACTGACCTTTTAAACCAGATTTGAGTTAAACTTGGCCATACTAGAAAAGGTCCAAAGCAGTCATAGACTTCCACATAGAAACAGGTACTCTACAAGAGGAGGATTTTGCAGGACTCAAACCCAAATAATAAAAAAACATTCACTCAACAGTAAATATCAGGCAGTGTGCTAAATGTTTTATATTTCTCTCATTTATATTATTCGCCCTCAAAACAGCCGTAGGGGCATTACTGTCTCCATTTTATAGATGTAGAAACTACTATAATCTAGAAAGATTAAGGAAAGGGTCCCAGGTTACAGCATTAGCAAGTGGCAAAGCCCATTATTTGAATCAATCCTAATGACTCCAGGTGCTGGGCTCATCACTGCCTTATACCACCTGCCATGCACATCATCGGGAGAAACAAATGGAAACAAAAGTGAATTTTCAGGACTAGGGAACAAAAGACTAGAACTCAGTATCTCCTAAATTTTTTCTGGGTCTGAAATTCTTTTTCTTTTCTTTTTGTTAAATGGGTAATATGAGTAATATCAGAGGAAATCAGATAAAAGGATTTTCACACCTCATCTTCCTTAATAATATATTAAAAACTAAGAATACCTAAATTTATAATGTACCTTCAAATCTTTATCTAGATATGAGACTAAAGAAAAATGGAACATGAATAGATCAGAACTCCAGCAAATGATGCAGACACCTTTATCCTCCCAAAGATGTCTACATTTTATTTTTCTGTTCATAAAAATTCATAATTAAAATTGCAAAGAGCAGCCTAATCTCTTCCCTCATTTTAGTGCCTCTATACATCACTGGTTCTGCTGACCTAATAAAAAGAGCTCATCTTTCCCATATCAATTGATGTACCAAATCACGTCTAGTGTCCATTTTGTGTACAGACTAGGGCTGTATTTAATATATCAACCCCATTAGCTGCTTAATGCCATTTTCAAGATTTAACAAAGCAAATTCAAAAGCCCATTCAACAAACTTCCTGACAATATGATGGTCCTCGTCCTGATTTCCTATAACTCATTAATTCTTTTGTAGTTTGTCACCACTTCTTAAGATGTTAACCAAAGTCAAGGAGGGTAAAGAGAGGCCAATAGTACCAAATCCCCTTTTCACTACTTCCCATTTTTCACAGATCATTTCATGAGAAATGACCTGAGTGAATTAAAGCAAACCAAGGAATAGCCTCAAGATCCCCTCTAAATACCTAAGAACAGCCCATTGAAATTGCCCTGTCCACTGGATTAGAGACTGGAGTGAATGGGGATGTAGGATGGGCTTCTCACCTTCCTCTTCAAGGCCTGGGACAGAGCAGTCTCTAGTCTTGTTAATAGCATACCAATGCTGCTCAGGGGGCTGCTGAAGTCCCCATGAGAGTTGCAGTGTGTGACATGAAGCCAGCTATTGCTAAGTGAGGTCTAGGGAATAATTAGAAAGCAGGCATTTTGACTTTTAAATATTCTACTGTCTGTAAGTGGTTTAAATAATTCCTAAGCATAAGTGCCGCTGGGGAGAGCGGGGGTGTCAGCAGCAGAATGGATGTTGTTGCTAACAGCCAACAGCTGGAAAGGGACTGTGACAATGCCCCCTGCTTTGCAATACTTTCCTGGTATCCTGCGCTACACTGGCTCTGGAATCTAATAGCACAATATGGGAAATGAGAGCTCATCTATCTACTTGTCAGGAGCACTGCAGGCATCCTATATACAAGCCTTCCCAGCTCAACCCAGGCTGAGCTAGACCATGACCTAAAAGGAAGCCTTTCAGGGGTGAGAGACCTTTCATGGTACTTAATACTCCAGGAGGCACAATCCCCAATGTCACCTGAGCAGAGAGGAACAAGTAGGAAATTCCATTATTCTAAATTCCTTATTAGGATCACACTGAAAAGGGGCTGTATCAGAAATTCTAAAGGTAGGGGTGCCTAGGTGGCTCAGTCCTTAAGCATCTGTCTTCAGCTCAGGGCGTGATCCTGGTGTTCTGGGATCCAGCCCCACGTCAGGCTCCTCCGCTAGGAGCCTGCTTCTTCCTCTCCCACTCCTCCTGCTTGTGTTCCCTCTCTCGCTGGCTGTCTCTCTCTCTGTCGAATGAATAAATAAAATCTTTTAAAAAAAAAAAAGAAAGAAAGAAAAGAAATTCTAAAGGTAAACCAAGTGCTTCTGTAAGGATGTCATTTTAATCCTCTGGATATTTTAATTGGATTTCACTCACGGTTTTCCATCAAACCAAGAAATCCTCATGCAATTGAAAAGGGTTTTTTTTAGACTTTGGGAAGACCTCCTGTGCTATATATTTTCCTTTTGTCCTTTCTATTATAAATGCCACCATTCCTACTCAGAGCTTCTTCCCATGCCCCAGACTGCCCAATTCTAGTATCTATATCCACGTCCTCTTAACTGGTCTCCATGTTTCCTTCTCTCCCATCTGGCCTATATCACACTGCCAGATCAATTTTCCAAAGTACACTTTGATTACAACCTTCTCCTACTCAAAAAACATCAAAAAATCCAAAGTCTAAAACTACTTAGGCTAACTTTAAGGCCCTCCAGAGCATGTGCATATGAATCCTTGGCCATAAATGGTGCCAGCCAAGTGAGCAGTACACTCACTATATGAATTCTCTGTAGACTTCCAAGTGAGCTATCAAGGACAGTCTTGAAGGATAAGAAAAGCAAACTGCATGCATTATATATTTACTATGTGCCTCTTACTCTACTAAACTCTTTGACAATCATCATCTCATTTTTGTTATCCTGTACCTTAATAAATGAGGAAACAATCTCAATAACTTTCCCAAGTCACCTTAACAGAACAAAGATTCAATTCCAGATCAGCTTGACTCTTACTTTAAAACAAGCATGTTATTTCAAAAGGCCTCATAGGTACAAAGCGCTGTTTTCATGTAAAGAGATTAGCTCTGGCCCCAGACTTAAAAGAATGCCACTAAACCGACTAGAATTTGAATTGTCCCTAAGAAATGGGTGAGGCTTCAACACACAAGTGATAGGTGTGGAAGGAACAGCTTGAGAATGTTCAGGGAATAGGGAAAAGAGGGATTTGAATGGCTAAATGTCATGAAAAGGATCAGGACAGTGGGCTAAAAGTCTGGAAGACTGAAATTGTGAAGTGCTTTGAAGGCCTGACTCAGGAGTCTGAATTTTAGTCTGTGGGCATCAGGCAGCTATCAAATAATATATAGAAGATGTATAATAACACATTTGGTTTTTAGAAAGAAAAATTACCGAAACAGTGAGAAGGATGGACCGAAGAGGCAAGAGTTCAGTTAAGGACTGTAAGAAAGGCTCTATCAATGGATATAAAGAAGACATCTAAGAAAGAAGGAGATTAAGTGGATTGTTTATTGAGGTGGAATTGATGCGATTTGGCAGCTAATTAGATATGGGAGAGGAGGAAGGGGGAGGAGTGAAAAGTTCTAAGAATTGTCAAACCTGATTACATAGGAGCAGGAAGGAGCCACTAAGGTAGAGACCAAAAAGGAGGAGAAGGAGGAAGAGGATAAAAGGTTCTGGGAAGATACCGTTTAAAGCAAAAGTGAGAGACAGAAATGTAAAACTGGAATTCTAAAGAAAGATCCAAACAACAGAGAAAAAAAGGTGCTGATATGGAGTAGCAGAAATAATAAAACAACAATAACAGTCAACATTTATTAATTGCCTATTTTCTGTCAGGTACTGTGTAAAACCCCCATGCATTCTCAGTCCTCAGGACCCTCAGTTTACAAATGAGGGAAGTGAAGTTTCAAAAGCTTAAGTGACTAACCTGACATGAACAGTTCACAGAAAAAGAAATACAAATGGCTTTAAGCACATGAAAGGTACTTGAACTCAGTCAAAATTAAATAAGTGCAAATAATAAAATGTTGCTATATGTCTTCTACAAAAGCTTTAATGGATCAAATACTCAGTGTGGATGTGAGAAACAGTTCACCTATACATTGTTGGTGGAGATATAATTTGGGACAAAACTTTAGGTGGGCAATTTGGAACATCTAGCATAATTTTAATTTTCCTGTCTTTTGGCCTAACAATTCCAGTTCCAAGAATTTGTGATAGGTATATTTGCACATGAAAGCATGTGTGTGTATTATTCTTCAAGTTAGCACACAATAAAGTAATTTGGATTTGAGGGAAGTTCAGTGACCTAGATAATAGTATCTACTTCAAATTGATGTTACTCTTCGAGTCTCTACAAAGCCTTCCTTTGTCTTCTAGGCTCCTTAATTTTTTTCACCTACCTTTTCTATTTTTCTCTTCCTCTTCCATAGAACCTGGTAGTAGCTAAAGTTACTTTTTTGCTCAACTGGTATTTTAAACAAAGTGAGAGGGAGAGACTGAGAGAAAGGGAGAGAACTAGAAAGTGAGAAAGGGATTTGTGCCAGCTAGCATCTCTTCCTGATCAGGTAACATGGGAGGGAGGATGGAGAACTGAAAGTTGAACATTTAGACAGCAAATGCTGAGGGACAAGGTTTGCTCTCCAAATGCCCTTCTCCTCCGCAATGCAACACTTCATTATGCCCAAGCAGCCCTCTCTCAGATCCTTGTGTTTTCCCAACACTGTCAATACACAACAGTCACCACTTTTTTAGTAAGTCCAGTACTCTGTCATTTTTAATACCTGATATTGCAAAGTTTTGGACACAAAGAGCCAAAAGGAAAGGAAACAGATGAAGAAATGCAATGAAGCCCTATTGCATGCCAGATACTTTCATAGATATTATTTCATTCATTCTTCACAAACCCTGGGAGATGGTTACTACGATCTCCCTGTTTACAGTTGTGGCAACAGAGGCTTGGCTGTAGTTAAGTCATTTTGCCAAAGACAGCCAGCCAGCATGTCTGGCCCAAGGCTCATGATGTTCTACTTTCTGCTTCCCACTACGCCAGGGGACAAAAAACTTGAGTACGAGGAGTAAAAACCATTCAAAACCTTGTGGACTTTTAACCCCCAACCTAATACTCATCTGGGAAGATCAGCTCCTAGCAAGTCCAATGCAATGCAGCTGAAAGTCAGCCTTCCCCACTGATAACCTTCCGTTGGTCCCATTCTACTACTAATGAAACAGATTTGCTTCAGGTCTGCTTCTGAAGCAAAGTATCATGCAAAGAGGAATCAATTTTACTATCAAGGTTCGAACACCCAACTTTGTATGTACACTGTCACTTGGTTTTTAAAAAACTGATTCTTAATGTAATCTAGTATAAAACAACAACAGGACACACAAAAAAGATATAAAGAGCTCCTCTTTACTTTCGTCTTCCTTTGGGAAGTCTACGGCCATTAGGGAGAATAAATGAAAAACAACAGAGATACAAAATTGATAAATCATAAATGTCAGGTAAAATAATAAAAGCCCAACTTCAAAAACTTATTCTGGTTAAAAAATGGTATGTCATTCTTATATTTGTAAATAAAATATTTATTAAGTTCCCTTTACATGCAAGGAAGCTTTTTATTTACTTATGTGAACAAAACTAACAGAGAACCTAATATGAAAACAAGAAATGTCACAAACTGAACCATAATCCTAAGGAAATCCACTTATTTTATTAAACTTTGTGGGTCATTACGGCATAGCTTGGTCTGGCTAAGCATCCATATTTTATATACCTCATGGCTGCTTTCATTTTCAAGGTGTCTCCTGCCCTATATCATTCATTCATGAATTCATTCATGCAACAAATATTTCTTGCCTATCTAGCTCTATATTGCTTTCTGTCATTCTCTTCACAGACACGCAGACTTCATAATGGGATTTATATCCACTAACCATCCTTACTTTTTTCCGCCTTAAATTTCCCTTACCTTTTCCACTCCATTTCGATGCTTTTGTCTCCCCAACCTCATAGTTTCTTCCAGCCTTGAAGACAAGTCTAACACACTGGAATCAAAGCTGAAGTCATAAGCAGGGGAAAGTAGTGCATGCATTTGCATTAATATTTCTAGAGGGAAGAAGATGGCAGGGCACCCAAATTAAACTGAAAATGCAGTTTAACATTTCAAAACTCTGGCACTCAAAGTTGTTTTCTCTGTTGATGAAACTGTAATTATACTACTGGGCAATTTAATTAATTTTGTGTTTTAGTACAAAAGTCCACGATTCTGCCTAAATAGAGTTAAATTAATGGAATATAAATCAGTTTGTCACATCTCCAAGAATTTTCATGAAGGGTATTTGGCTTTAATTTGTAAAAGCCAGTAAAGTCTCTACACGATGAAATTAATCATCCTTCTTTCATATCATTTCATCTAGAATTCAGGTAAAAAACGAATAATTTTATGTCCTCATTAACTATTTTGCCTGCAAAATACTAAAATTCTTAGATAAGCATTAAATTATTAGACCACAGAGACAACCTGAGATGTTCATTAAGTTAACTTTTTCCTGCTTGGGGAAAAAAAAATCAAAGAAAAATCATTACTAGATCAGCATCAAAAAGCTACTATATAGGATGGGGCCGTTTTATGTAACTGCAAGTTAATGGATAAGAATGCCTCCAAGACAATAATCAATTTATAAATTTAGTTGAGGAAAAGCAGGGTGTCATTTGTTCTCTCTTAACCTCATGCCAAGATTCCAATTCCATGACAAATAGCATCTTTTCAAATAGTTCCATTAAGTGGTCCTTTCCATCAAGATTATTTCAATCTGCTAAACTGGCAATGCTTCATTCATAATTCCTACTCCACCAAATTCCTACCCCATTAAATTATTAACATATCTCCTTCTCTCTCTCTCTCTCTCATCACAGGTTACTCTTTGCAACAACTCAATTATTAATAGTTGAACAAATACCACAATCATCACTTCAAAGATGAGAAAATGGAGACCTAGAAAAGCTGAATGACTTTGACAGCAGTTTACTGTCAGAGAAATTCTAAAGGATTTGAAGTCAGAAGACCAGGATCCTATTCCTTGTTCCTCCTATAACTAGCTATGTGTTCCTGAATTAGTCACATCATCATTCTGCTCATTTTCCTTACCAGTAAGATGAGGGGCTAGTGTAAATTAACTCCAGGTGTATTTCAGTTCTTAGTTCTAAGTCTTGCCCAAGACTGAGAGAATCAGAATTAGGATACAGGTCTTTGATTATTCATCTGGTTCTCTCTCCACTGCTCAAGTCAATAAACCTAAAAGTAAAAGATCCCCCATGCTTCCTTGGAACACCTTTGTTCCTCATGTCACCTCAGCATAGTCCTATAAACTATGAAAGAAAAAGATCATACTACATGCAGCCTCATTAGACATCAATTCATTAGGACCACTGTATTATTTTTGTCAGCCAGCACTTATTTTCATAATTTTTAAAAATGTACCAACATAACTAAAACAGGTCTCAAAGAATTAATGAAGACATTTAGTATGACATCATTAAGAACTGTTCCAGGAACCTAGCTCAAGCATTTGATGGGCTGTCTGACCTTAAGCAAGTAAGCAAACTGGAATTTGGTCTGAATAATTGCTAAATGTTTCACAGCTCTAGGATTTTTTAAAAATTTTGATGAATGGGGGCGCTGGGTGGCACAGTGGCTGGGTGTCTGCCTTCGACTCAGGGCGTGATCCCGGCGTTATGGGATCGAGCCCCACATCAGGCTCTTCTGCTACGAGCCTGCTTCTTCCTCTCCCATTCCCCCTGCTTGTGTTCCCTCTCTCGCTGGCTGTCTCTATCTCTGTCAAATAAATAAATAAAATCTTTAAAAAATAAGTAAAAAAATAAAATAAAATAAAAAATTTTGATGAATGACAACAAAGATGATAGAAATGCCTACCTTAGTCTTCAAAGAAACACACATGTGCGGAAAGGAGAGGAAAACAGCCTGCACCTAGTCTTTGCCAGAGGGCTGAGAAGCAAAGGATAGGTATGTGAGTACTATGTGGATCCTCACTAAGAGCTCAGTCCAAAGAGAATGCTGAGGAAATCTAAGTATGAAGAACAGAGGAGAGTGCCAGTAGCTATGAGACCTAATGGACCTAAAAGGAGCCTTTTGAGGCTCCTTTCAACTTTTTTTTTAAGTCCATTAAAATTAGAGCAATGAAAGCATCCTACTAATGAAAAATATGGCATGTGACTAGACCCTCGGTTTCTCAACTATGTTCAGAATGTGGGCCTCTAGGCCAGGGATGTTACAAATACATGATTCTTAGCTGTACAGCTTGACAAACACTTTCTCCACTAGTATACCAATGCTGATCCAGCATATACCAGTCACAGACTGCATCTGTAGGTTCTTCCTTCTCCTCATTTAGAAAGAGGCTCTGGAACTGCCTGAAAAAATGAAACTACTTAGACCAGAGAAGTAGAGATCTGTTTCATTTGCATTAGTTCCCAACCATTGTAAAATGATTACACAACAAAGAACATCTTTAATGCCACAAGAAATTAAGTGGACAAGTGAAGACATAATGCCTCTTCCACAACTAAAGAAGTTGAAAATACCTCTTACAAGCCATTTTAAAATGTAGAGAACGCATAGCTCCCACAAAGTAGGTTTACTTTTAAGAATTTATTTAGAGAGAGAGAGCACGTGTGCGTGCTCATGAAGGAGGTGTTGAGAGGGGGAAGGTGAGGGACAAGCAGACTCCATGCTGAGCAGGAGCCCAAGACAGGGCTGGATCCCATAAACACCCACCCCCACACACACATCCAGATCACAACTAGAGATCACAACCCCAGCTGAAACCCAGAGTTGGTTGCTTAGCTGACTGAGCCCCCCAGGTGCTCCTCCCACAAAGTCCCACAAAGTGTTTTAAATGCCCACCTGTTGAGCATAAATATTCAGTTGATCTTTATGGAAATAAGAGATTCTCTATTCTAGATGTAAGGTAGTATTTGGAAGTCTACCTAGGATAATGTGCTACCATTTTGACAATTTAATATAATTTGAAACTTGGAGAGTCTATTTAGACAGCGGTGGATGGAGAGTTAGAAATCACTGGCAAAGAAACAATTTGAAAATACAAAGTAAAAGCAAAATGTCGTTTTCACCAAGTTGGACCTTAATAAGTGAATAGATATAAAAGGGTAATCATGACTTAAATTAAAAGTCTTATAAAGACAAAAATTGTTCATTTTTGCAGTTAATTTAATGTGGCTTTATGAATTTGGATGTAAAAAGTACAGGAAATAGAAAAATCAATTACTTTTGTTTTTGTTCGTTTTTCTGCTCAAAATCAAACAGACCAGAAAAAAAAAGTTATGTTTTTAAGCCTGTCGAATTCCTCTTCCACCATGATTCACTGATCCCTGGTATGACATGTCTGGCCTAGAAGAGAAGCAGATGTCATTCCAATAAGACCTCTGTTTCCTTGAACCTGCATCTCCATTCATCATTTTTGTCACATGCTGAGCACACACAGCCACTTGGACCAGACTCAAGGTCCATAGCCTCTGTGAATTCTAAAGAGATGGGCAGATTATTTCATGAAATTGTTCAAATTACAGCAACCTTGGAATCAAGAAATAATGATAAACAATCACAACAATTATTCCTTACTAATTATTCCCAAGCCAGGAATCAATGAATTGCAATCAGCTCCCACGAGGATAAACCAGAATTCTTTATATCCCTTACAAATATTGTGCTTTTAGGTAAGAGCCCCCTAAGTCAATACATTAAGCTTTTACCCCTATCTATACAGGGAGTGGTATAGTATTAAATCCTGTAGCTCTCAATTTCTCTTGTGGGCAAGATGGAAGTCAGCAGACTTGAGTTCTAATTCCAACATGTGATACTCAGGTAAGACATTAACTATCCTGTGCCTCAGCTTCACCACTTATAAAATAACTTACCAATACCCAGCTTCCCTAACTTCCCATTTCAGAGCAGAGGTTACATCTATAAAATTGCCTAATGACTTCACAAAAATGGTGCATACCATTCCAAACAATTATACTTTTCTGTAAGGGTCAGCAAATAACTGATTGGCAAAAAAATAGCCTTTGGGGGAAAAAAAAACAAACCTGCATTTCATATTTGGTTTGAACAAATGATAAGTACATCAATGTGCATTGTAATAAGCCACTTAATATTTTATAGGTTAGTGACTTCCAACAGCATCTGATACCAAATATTGGCCCAAACACTTTTGGAAGAAGTAGCAAAAAATGGATGCTGATAAGCATCAGGCAATTTCCTCCCAACCTGTGCTCACAGACAGCTTGCGAATGTTAAAATTTCAGGCTCAAATTCTGATCCTTTCTGGGAAGTGCCATTCTCTCTGGACAGTAAATGGCAACCCAGGCCACAGGGCTGTGCATGCAGATGGTGTACAGAAATAGGGAAGTCTGTTCTCATTGTGAGCGGAAATGCCTGGCTTGGAAATAAAGCTTTACCTTTTACCCTTCCACTAAAGCTGAAACAGCCCTGATTTCCATTAAAAAATCCACTCATTTCTTTTTTCAATGGCACCAAAAGAAAATAGGACCCAGGATTATTCACAAAGACACAATGTACAGTACACCAATTTTCTTCATGCATGGAATATTACACCAACTGATTAAAGTCTCAGGATTAGTCTTTTAAAGTGACCACAAGTTAATCTTTATTTCTTTTCAGCCCTATACTACAGTTCTGCAAACACAGCTTTAGTCTCCTTTTGTGAAATTTACATATACGGGAACTAACAATATATAGTTCATGGAATAATATGTTAATTCGTTTGAGGTCTTATGGAAAGTAATGGCATGACATACCATTACAAGGTTACTGCTGATAATTTGTGGCACAAACACCAAGCCTCTTCTGGCCCAGGATTCACTCCACAGTGCAGAGCAACTCAAATGATAGCATCAGAGCATAAGTTAGATTTCTAGACTCTATTTTTTAAAAATTGTCCTTGTCTTTTGCATTTACCAAAGAACACAAAGACTTCACATTCTCTTCATATCTCTATTTCCTGTCTAGAACACAATGTACCATAACAAAAAATAGAAATTCATAATTTACAAGAAGTGTTAAATTGCTCCATGGGGTTGTAAACTCTGGTTTCAATGTTGGGACTCCAGTGAACACTGATTACTAAAAAAACTGACTCATCCTTTCTACCTTCACCATGAACCAGCAGTGTGTCTCTAGAACCATGTTTCTCTTTTTAAAGAATGCTTTTGCTCTCATTCTTAATTTTGAGTATATCCTAGATAGAGGGTGGAGAGACACAGTAGGGGTCAAAAAGAGGAGCTAACAGAGTACTGGGCTGGCTCAGGTGGTAAAGCATGCAACTCTGGATCTCAGGGTCATGAGTTCAAGCCCCACGTTGGGTGTAGAGCCTACTTTACTTAAAAAAAAAAAAAAAAGAGGAGCTAGTGGCCAAAAAACATCATCAGAGAATCTTCTACATCCTAATAATCCTAATTCTATCACTTGCCCAGTCATTAGAAGCCAAGTATGGAAAAGATGGATTGTGTAACAAGGGAAGCTTGGCACACAATGCAGGAGAGAAATGCTTGCTTCCTTACCTGTGGTAGTTAGAACTGACCATCTCCTTTAAACTCTAAACTCCTAAGGCATAGAAAATAATCTTATTTCAGCTATATTTTATTGTTCACTTGGCAATCTGCCAAGTCACAAAGGCAGTCCTCTAACTTTTTCTTTCAAAATTATATATAAGGCACATGTTAGAAAAGTCATTCACTTCTGGAATTTATTAGGACCAATATCATGATAGTCTTCAGAATAATTATAACATACAATTGAGAAATCCCTCATCTGAGGAAGTTTAATTAATAAAACACTGAGGTTTCTTAAAGGAAATGTTTTGCTTAAGACCATATTTGCCCATTTACTATATTTAGAAAAACAACCCTTTGCAAAATGCCATTTGGGATATACAGCCATCTTGAAAACCAAAGAGACACGTCCATAAAATTTTTTGGTGATTGCACATGGTTATTTGTTTGCTTGTTTGTTTTTTGCTTGTTTATTTGGGGTGTTTTCCCTGTGGTCTCTCTTTTGCTGATTAAAAGATTTAAAATGATTTTCAGATGTTGAATGACTAAGAAAGCAGGAGAGCGTGTCAACTGTTCAGCTCACTGCAGAGGGCAATACTTTTATGATGATATTTTATAAATATAGAATAATTGCAAATACTAAACATTTTTCATTCCTTCTCTTTCTTCCTCTCTCTCCCCTTCATTCTCTCCTCCTAATTCTATAGGAGGAAAAAAAGTATCTTTGAAAAGAAACCTGATGACTCTATCTTTTAGTCCATTTTAGTTTCCAGGCTGGGATGAAACTACTGATATGTTATATTAACTCTTAACTCTTTCCTTCCTCCTCAGCATTGATCTTGGCAATGTTTTGTTATGGTTTTGGGTTTTTTCCTCCTTGGATATGACACCAAAAGTACAAGCAACAAAAGCAAAAACCCACATGTGGTACTACAGTCAATTAAAAAGCTGAACAGAAAAAAAATTATCAACAAAATGAAAAGTCAACTTATAGAATGGGAAAAAAGTTTAAAAACAAATATCTGATAAGAAGTTAATATTTAAACTATGTAAGGAACTCATACAACTCAATAGCAAAAAAAAAAAAGTCTGATTAAAAAATAGGCAGAGGACTTGAATAGACATTTTCCTAAAGAAGACATACAAAAGGCCAACAAGTACATGAAAAGGTACTCAAAATCACTAATCATCAGGGAATTGCAAATCAAAATCACAGCGAGATATATCACCTCACATCTGTTAGGATAACTATTATTAAAAAGAAAATAAGGCTGGCGAGTTTATGGAGAAGTGGGAATGCTTGTGTACTATTGGTGGGAATGTAAATTAATACAGTCTCTACAGAAAACAGTAAGGAGGTTCCTCAAAAAATTAAAAATAAAATTATCACATGATCCAGCAATCCCAGTCCTGGGTATATATCCAAAGGAGACGAAATCACTATCTCAGAGAGATATCTGCACTCCCATGTTCACTGAAACATTATTTACAATGTTCCCAGGACATGGGAACAACCTAAGGCGTGGGGAAAATAGGGATACGTTGGTCAGAGGGTACAATCTTTCAGTTATAAGATGAATAAGTTCTGAGGATCTAATGCACAGCGTGATAACTTTATGTACAGCACTGTGACTATAGTTAACAATGCTGTGTTGTATACTTGCAGAGCTTTAATGTTCTCACCATAACAAAAATTGTAACAAAATGGTAATTATGTGAGGTGAGAAATATGTTAACTAACCTTATTGTGGTAAATATTTCTCAGTATAGATGTGTATCAAGTCATCACTTGTGCACTTTAAACTTATACAATACTGTATATCAATTACATCTCAATAAAGCTGGAAAAAAGGCTATGACAGAGGACTGGGTCCAACACATATTAAATAAAGTTAAACAGTCTTTCTAATTAACATACTGTTTCTGGTGCATACAGACCAGTGGAATAGAAACAAATGTAAGGATATTTAGTATATGATAAAAGCATCATCTCAAATCACTGAAGCAAACGTGGGATATTAAATAAATGATGGTAGGATGTCTGGTTAGCCATTTGAAGATGTAAAATTAAACCAGTACTTTAAGAGTGCCTGTATGCCTCAGTCGGCTAAGGGTGTGCCTTCAGCTCAGGTCATGATCCCAGGGTCCTGGGATCAAGCCCCAGAGCCCCACTTCAGGCTCTCTTCTCAGTGGGGAGCCTGCTTCTCCCTCTACCTCCGCCCCTCACCTCCCCCCACCCTGCCCCACTCATGCATGCTCTCTCTCGCTTTTGCTCTCACTCTATCTCAAATAAACAAATAAAATATTTTTTTTAAAAAAAACTAATACTTTACACCATACACAAGACACAAATCACAAATGGATCAGGATTCTAAATGTAAGAAAATAAAACCACATGTGTATAAGAAAATATGGAGGAATTCCTATATTAACTAGGTGTAGGCTAAAGTTCTCTATGACTCAAAACCAACAAATAATAAAAAGGTCAATAAATATGACCACATTAAAAAAATCCTTTTAATTAAAAAGGAAAGAAATTCTAACATATGCTACAACATGGATAAAGCTTAAGGACATTTTGCTAAGAGAAATAAGCCAGTCACAAAAGAACAAATATTGTCTGATTCCATTCATATGAGGTACATAGATTAGTCAAATTCATAGAGATGAAAAGTAGAATGGTTGGCTGCTAGGGGCTCAAGGGAAAAGGAAATGGAGAGTTTCCATTTCATGGGTACAGAGTTTCAGTTTTACAAGACGAAATGAGTTCTGGAAATTGTTTGCTCAACATTGTGAATATACTGAACTGTACACTTAAAAATGATTAAGATGGTAAATTCTATGTTATGCATTTTTTACCATACTTAAAAACAAAAATAAATTTTTAAAAGCTAATTTTAAACTCTGTCCTTGCCAGAAACCTGCACAAATTAGATTTCTAGGGGAAAATTCCTCATGAGATTTTTTTCCCAGGAAAGCAAAGTAGGAAGCACACTCATCTCCTGAGCTATCAGAAGGAGCGATCCACATTGATACTTCCTACCAAGGAGGATCCAGTTAACTTTTGCCAGTGCATCTGCAAAACGGAGGAGAATTTGTGCAATGGTTCTAGTATTAATCCCCATAGCCACCTCACCTTACCCCCAACTCTTTTTAATGCTTTACAAGGCACCAACTTCTACAACCCCAAGAAATTCACAAAAAGGAAGACAAGATGCCTATTGTAAAAACAGGTCAAGCATTCAGAGGTATGGAAAATGTTTTCCTCTCCCCTTTTCCCACCACATGCTAAATGGCTTTGCCTAGCTGCCTATANAACTTCTACAACCCCAAGAAATTCACAAAAAGGAAGACAAGATGCCTATTGTAAAAACAGGTCAAGCATTCAAACAGAGGTATGGAAAATGTTTTCCTCTCCCCTTTTCCCACCACATGCTAAATGGCTTTGCCTAGCTGCCTATATACTTGCTTAAGTTACCCATCACAAATAACTTCTGAGTAAAGGTATGAAAGAAAAAAATATTAAATCAACATCGCATAGTCACATATCCCAGTCTCAAGCCTTGCAGAGCCCTAAAAAAGGAAGCTGTAAAAGATGGTAGAGTCAACAGTGTCAATGAAGTTCTAGCCCATAAAGAACTAACATATGAAAGGAGAAAACAATGCCTTCGAAGAATCTAATAAAATTAACAGAAAATGGGGATAGGAAGAATATTCAATAGGAGCTGCTGTTTGAAGTTTCATCGGTGTAGTAACATATTTAGAGAAAAAATGTATCCAAAAGACTGAATGGGTTTGTTCTCATAGAAAACAGGGGTTCAGAGAAGCAAGTAGGGTGATCCATACTCACCACTCTCATGGATAGGAAGGCACAAGACAGAAAAAGAGAACCTTTACTACTTTGGGTTCTGCCATGTCCTCATGTGAAATAACCTCAAAGCGATCTATATAGAGAGATAGATAATAAATATAAACAGATATGTAGATATATGGATATATATATATCAAGTTTTGATTACTAACTGGACTCTCCAGAGCTACCATATTTAAAGAAATGTGCTCTGATAAGTGTTTCATGTATTGTTCTCACAGGAAAAGGGCATTATCAAAAGAATGTTCAGGTTAGAGTGAGTCTATTTCTGACTGTTAACTCTAAAAGCACTGGCAAAGTTTAGTTTCTAGGCCTTGGGCCAAAACAATTTCACCAAGCTGATGCCACTCCACAGAACCTCAGCTAGTCAGTCTTCTATCAACTTTTATCATGACTGTGTAATGCATAATATTTAATAAAAAATTTTACCAGATTTTTAAATAAAAGAGTATGGTATGTTCCATGAAGCGCATCATGGTACTGGACCATGGTTACTACCCGAGTTCAGGAAGAACCTGAATGCTTCATGAGAAAGGGAGTGTAAAAGAGATGGAAATGCTCTTCTTACCTGTTCAACAACCTTTCATAATCCTAAGACTTTCATAAAAAGATTTATAATCCATCATTCTCAGTCAACCATTTGAACACTGAGTCACATGTAAGACGACCATATAATTTATCATCTACACCAAGACACTTCTGAAAGTAAGAGAAAATATTTTTGATATAAACAACAGGCATAAAAAGGACTGTCCCAAGCAAACAGAGGTATATTATCATCACAGTCTTATGGCTTTGGTCACTGAATATTCATTACCTATCTACTTAGAAGGAGGACCAGTACTCTTTAAGATTAAAAAAAAAACACCTAGAAGCTTTTGAAACAGTGATCTCAATTTATTATTCAATAAACAAAGTAATTTCCCAAAGACAGGAAAACTGAGGATGACATTGGTCTGCTCATCTTCCCAAAAGAATGTGCTCAGCTCAAGGTTAGTAAGAAAAAGAAAATCCTACTGCTGCTGATAAAGCCATCTGTGCCTCAGAGACGGCTGACAGGTGCCTCCAGAAGAAGCAATCAGAAGTTGTTAACGATCAAAATCATGACAATTAAATACAAGGATCTATTAGGGTCTTATTATCCAAATTTCAGTGAAAATAATTCAAACACCCTCTTCCCCAAAGAGAAGAGCAATTACTTTACTTTCTAAATCCATCGGTTGCACTCTGCTTTTCAGAATATAACTGGAATAGCTTGAGCCCTCAAAATTTTTTAAGAGTACACTCTTCTCTCATTGTAGATTTTCAGCCAGACCACTTTTATAACTAAGGAAATGTGTTCTGGGAAGATGTGGCATTCTTAAAAGTTCAAAGTTGAAAACACATATTCTATAAATAAATCTACAATGAAGTGCTAGAAGGTTTATTTCTGATTTCTTATTTAACAAACTAGGAACTAGGCATAAAAATATTGGGCCATAAAATGCTTTAAAAAGTAGATTACTAGAAACTAATAGAACACATTATTATCTATTGAGCCAATGATGGGTCAAATGGCATTTTGAATTCTTGCACAGAATATGAATATGACCTTCATGTATACCATTTACAGAAAGCAATTTTATTTACATTTTTAAATCCACATAAAGGTGAAAGATGATACTGCTGCAAAATGGAACATTTAATTTTTTGCCCCAAGGCATAACTAAGCTCTCCCAAGGTCAAATGTAGCACAAGACTGAAATGAAACCAGGCTCTCCCCCCGCCATCCCATGTCAGAGGGCTTCCACTTAGGGCAGAAATATCTTGGATCTACTTTTATTTTTCAGAAATAGAAAAATTCCTAAATCCAACATGAGTAATTCTATAGAATATTTTGTGAGCATTTTTCCATTTTATTTTTTAAATCATATACCCAGACTATGATAAAAATGCCCAAGCTGAGCTAGTTGAATGTTTGGGACTATTCTGACAATAAGGTATTAAACTAAACAGATTTTTTAAAAGTTTCTTAGTTTGTATCATCACACAAAGATTTTACTCTTAAAAGAATATGGATTTGCATCTCTGTTTTATATCTGATAAGCTGTCACAACACAGGACTCATGAGAACAAATGCCACAGGAGAAACTGGAGTTTATGCCTCCTACATGTGGTTCTCCTCTTACAAATAGGCTCTCCTCTCCTCTCCCCACCTCCTCCTCTCCAGACATGGCAAGTAATTCACAAAACAGGAGTATGATTCGCTGGAAGCGATACAGATGTTAGGGATCGTTTTAAACTCCATCACAGATGACTGTGAGGGTTGTGCTTTTTTGCCCTGGTCTCACTTATTACCTTACCCTGAGGCCCAGGGATCATCTTTCGTATCAGTCAGGTCAGTAGATGCAGACATCCTAAAGAGATTGTGTCCCACATGCTATCAGCACAAGCTTAAGTCACAACCATTAATATCAAACCTGCATTTGTTACCCTTGTATCCCCCATTTGATGGGAAGCCCCTCAAGAGTAACTACATCTAACGAAAACTACTACATTACCATAACACCACAGCAATTTTATGCACACTCCAGCTACCCAAATAAGGTCTACCCAGAGGAGAGGAAAAAACGAACTGTGCATTAAAGTGGAAAGCAACAGTTACTTCTTCCAAAAACTTTAAAAGGAGGCTCATTCTCCTCCCCCTCCATTATGTGTGCCCATGCATGCACACGTGCACACATGCACACACACAAACACATAATATGGTGCAGTAATTTAAAGAATTAGACTGCCTGGGATAGAATATCACCACCTTGCAGCAGACACATTCTCAATGCCTCCATTTCCTCATCTATAAAATGGTGCATTATTAATGACATAACTAGGATGGGCATAGCAATATCTTAACACTAATGATATTAACAAAACTTTACTGATATTAATAGTACCTACCATCTCATAGGATTAAGAAAATAAAGTGAGAATGAAAAAGAAAATCCATGCTGAAGTCCAGGCACAGTGCTTGGCTCTGGGTATAAATAGGAATGTAGAACATTTAATCACCTGCAGTCATCCCATACCTTTCCCAATTCTCATGTCAAATCCAAGACACAAAATAGTGTTTCTATGTAGGAACTCTTCTTGGGTACCCAGAGCAATACCTTGGAAGGAGGCATATGGTGGCAGACAGGAGATATCTTGAGCAGCATAGGAGAGGGGTGCCATGGTTCTCATCCTATCAAAGTATTTCATCCAGTACTACTGCGAGCTTACCGTGCTGCCACGTCTAGGCATTCATCTAGAATGAACTTTAATGGGGGAAAGTAGCCTATATCCCCTGGCCAAAGGTCCCTGGACTTTAAAACTAGTAGGCTAGATGTTTTGATTACCTTATGTGCACATTTTAAGAGAATTTCAAGTGTTAAAAGTAATTAAAAGCAATTATTGCTCATAAATATCAATATTTTAAATCAGATCTTAATAAATGTTCACACTGTTTGCCACCTAACATTAAAACGTCACAAGAATTCTCACTCTACTAGACAATCTCTTCATTAGGCCTGTCAAAGACTTGTGTCTTTGATTGGTTGCTGTGGAAATGGCCATCTTCTTCTGGCTTTGGTCACAATGGTTACTATTCACATTAAATACTTATGGCTCTCTGGGCAACACTGGGCAACTGTACAGCAATAAGCAGGTGGGAAACCGAAGATAGGATGGTCCTGGGTAGAGTCAGTCCTTGCATTTCTCACATGTAAGGGCTGTGCTGGGAGCAGGAGACCCCAGCCCAGACAACCTTCTGTCTGAAGGGTAACAAGACTTTTTTCTTTACTAGCTCACCACTCCTATGTGTCAGGCACCTTTCAAAGCTCTTTACAGCACTTTAACTCAGTTAATCCTCAATAATAACTCTATGGGATAGAAAGTATTGTTAGCCCCATATTACAGACAAGGAAATTAGGGTCTGAAAGGTTAAAAAGTTTGCCCAACGTCAAAGAACTAATAAAATATATTGCCATTCTCTTCCCCTCCTTTTTCTTAAGAAATCTTTTTTCAGTGCTTCTTCCCTTAAGAACTGAAGTGAGCCATCTCAGAGAGAGAGTGGGAGAGATACTGGGATGATTGAAAAGGGGCTAGGTCCTCAATGGAGCCCAGAAGTCCTCCACTTTCTACCAAGAATTTGGTGCTGACACTTGCCCAGAGGCCATGACATTACCCACCTAGTAGAAGTAGCATAGTATAATATAGTATGGTATATCTTGGTAGGATATCAGCCATCTTTCGACATGTGCATTTGCCTTTAAAGCCTCTTCACCATTTGGCCAAAGAACAGAAGCAGGGGGGTGGAATCTATCAATCTGAGACATGTGCATATACATCTGGCCACACATTAATTAGAACCACTCTAATTGTAAAGGATTTCCGTCAAGAATGCAAGGCAGGATTAAACATCTTGGGCCAAATCATTCACTTTTCATGCTTCCACTCTCCAGCACATTTCAGAGGGCAGAGCTGCAGATCCAAAAGTGGCAGTTCAGCTCATCTGTGCTCGTGCCGGATCTGCATTAGTTTGATAATGGCTAGAGGTTATGCTTGGCTCTTCAGTGCGGCTGTTCATAACTCTGCCTTATTAAACATAAAGAAATAAGGTTGAAAATCTAACATGAGGCACTCATCATTCAATTACGTATTTCTTGTGAAAGAGGCAAAAACTCTGACATGTTCCACAAAATCTCCACATCAATAGCAATTAAGATTCACATCAAGACCAGAGAAATACCACACTGACTATGCATGAATAACTTCCTTTCAAATGCAATGGTTTGCATCTTTCTCTAAATCTAATTCTGTAAAACAATAAATGATGGTGCCCTGGTGCAACAAACAATACACAAATAACTGAAAAAGATATGTGAGTAAAGGTATTTTGTAATTTCAATTTTAGAGATCATATAGTCAGCCCCACTACCAACACCACAGCTGCTCCAAGAACAAATCACAACTCACCATTCTACAAATAGATTTAGAATTAAACCTGGCATTAATTATAGTATTTTCATTGAAAACATCTCAAACAAAAAGTATAATGGAATTCTTGCAATCCAGTCCACGTTTTTAAGAGTTTTCCATCACACTGTCGAGCAGCATCAGCAATGAATATAGCCAGTCAGTAACTTATAGCGCTATTCCTTATTTAAAGGGGATGTTAACACAACAGTATAAAGGTCATTTTCATGAAGAGGACAAAAAAACAAAAAACAAAACAAACCAAACAAAAAACTCTGACTATTCTAGGTAATATTTGAATGAAATAAGGGGAAGAGAGAAGGTTTTGAAAAAGTAGCTACGGTTTTTGGCCATGATAATTCTCAATTCAATCAGGCAAAAGAAAAAAATGTTTTATTCTCTAAATGTTTTTATTTTCTTACACAATTGAAAGAAAGAAAGAAAGAAAGAAAGAAAGAAAGAAAGAAAGAAGAAAGAAAGAAAGAAAGAAAGAAGAAAAATAAAATAGGAGAAAAGAATTCATAGTGAGGCTTATGGAATTGTCTTCAAGATTCATAAACCAAGTGACAGAATAAAGAAAAATGTAGTCTTTAGTGTTTAAAGGAAGAAAAGGATGAGAACCTCCAGTTTTTCTGAATTTTGCCCACATTTATGGAAAGTAGCTGAAGAGATTTATTTTAATAATTTCACTACATTCAGAAAGTCTTGTTTTTATGAAGTTTGAGGCTAACTTAAAACCTTTATTTATTTTCTTCTTCAAAAATGCATCTTAAATATTCACAGTACACAACTCTAGTAAAACAATAAATATACTGTTGGTCATTTTAAACAAAATAATAACATGATATTGGAGCGTGGTTTTGTTTTTTTTCTTCACACTGGCCCATGAATCTCCTTGTAATCTGGCAAATTAATAAATGCATCTTTCCTGAAATTTTGGCTGTATACTTCGGTGTTGCCCCAGAGTCCTACAATCAGTTTCAAAACCAGCCAAGTACATAAAAGAAGGGGCAGCCTTATGATTAGCATATCAGTGCACAAGGAAGGACAATAAATTTCCATCACATTGTCAAACTCACTCAAAACAATCAAATATTTCACCGAACCATTTACAACTATTGATTGCACACAAAACCTGACTTTATATTCTTCCTATTTTAAGTAGATGTGATATTTTACAAGGGCTTCACAAGTAAGAGATTGTGAATGTAAAGCAGTCCATTAATTTTATATAAGCTGTTTTATATACCTACGGGCCTCTAATAACATTCAGCTACAAGGTTACAAGAAGAAGAATCACTTTCTAAAGTTCGGTGTTGGAGAGGCCGTGTACATGTACATAACTAAAATTCTAGCTGTCATCCAGCAGTTTCTCTTTACCAAAATTACTTTCATTCTATGGCTGAAAATACTGACATAAACAGGACAACGGTATAGTGTCAGTTACCAGATTAATATCAAGGAAATGTTACTGTCAAACTCAAATTGAAATTGCAAGGCCAGCAACAAGAAAACAAAAGAATTCCCCACTATAATTTACCAAAGAATCCTTCAAAGAGAGATGTACAGATGTATATCTAATCTGGCTCTGCTATGTGTGTGTGTATGTGTATGTGTGTAAGTTGGAAATGAAAAAGACTCTTCTAAGTCAGGAAATTTTCTCCAAGCCTTTCTATCATAATTTTTCCTGGTAATAACCTATCTTAGAGAAGAAAATCTGTCGTCTCCTCCTTTTTAGACTGTGACTTTCAATTTTATTAAAATTCCTCCTGATCTGCAGTGTGATGTCTTTGTGTTGGCTCTGAAAGGCCAACAATACATACATGTGTGTCTGGTGATGGGTCAGGTACAGGGAGAGGCAGAAAAATGTAGGGCCTTGAAGGTGTTTCCAGCTAGCTCTTCCTGCTCAGGTTCCTGCATCATACTGCAACTTTGCCGTGCTAAGCCCAGTGTACATTTTCAGTGAGTGGTTAGCCTGGCCTTTTGTTCCACTAAGTTAATACAAGCTAATAAATGTCTTTTCACTTTATTGGAATCTCTCCTTAAAAAGGCATGACTGTGGGGTCTGGTCTTATAGAGATAGTCTTTTAGACTTGAGAAAAGTAAATTAAAAGGACATTCCTGCTAATATCAAAGCAGGCTTATTACTTCAATATAAGCACTTCCTTAATTTTCCTTCCTCAGCATGCTACATAAATATAAATAAAAAGGCTCTCTGCTGGATGCATGTTACATATATCTCACAGAGTTTAATTATAAAGCCTCTAAAAATGAAGATGGTGGGAGGAAATGATGTCAGTAGATCACACAGTCCTGGTATTGAGTTAGTTGGCTGTCTCTGACAGCATGCAAACAAAACACTCAGGTAATTACAACATACCATGAAAGGCTGGGCTCTGAGGAAAAGAAAATCCAAGTGAAGGTGAAGGGTATTATTTCTACTTTAGTGCTTGGAAGTCCAAAATTTTAATTTTTGTTTTCATTACTGTTATTATAGATGTTATTATAATTGTGATAGTTTTAATGCAATTAAGGAGGTGGAGTTAGTTTTTTTAAGTGCCACACCCTATCTTCTCTGCTAGACTGATCTGTTATATAAACAAGGGATGAGCCAGATGAAGGCTAAGCATTCAAAAATACACAACCACTCACAACACACAAAGACACACACACACACACTTTGTTGACCTTAAGAGTAATGGCATTGCAGGAAACAGCGAAGACACCCACACAGGAATACAACTTCCAACCCTGCCGCTGCCCATCAGGGGAGGCAGGCAACTTCTAAGAGTGAGAAATACTGCACCCAGGAGTGGGGGCTGCACAAGTGGGGAGAAATGGGAAAACGCTATGCAATTCACTAGGCAGGTCCCTGGACCCTGTAGCGACTTCAATGGGTTAAGGTGGGCCCCATTCCCAGTCTTTAAAAACTGCAGTGGGTTGGACCAAGGGCAAAAGGCCATCTTCTTGCTGCAAACAGGAAGGCTGGTGTCAGCCAGGCCTTCTAGAAGAACCTGGAGGCTTTGCGCCTGAATCTTCCCTTCCATTCCTATTCAATTACCCGCCTCTCCTCACCTCCAGATTGGTTCTCTTCTCTCGGGTTTGCCTTTCTCCAAGCTAGCTTCTAACACAGGTTGATGGAGCACTGCCTGCCAGACCTCTGCTCCTTTAATACCGCGGGGATTTGCAGAATCCGGTATCCCGAAAGGATTACCTTTTACACTGAGGCGAGAAAAACGGACAGAACTTCTCAGCAACCTTCGTCTTTGACACAGAGAACCCCTAGCGCCAACTCTGGGTACTCCCCGGCTTATTTCTGGACCAAATCAACCGTGTGACCACCGTCAAGGAGGAACTACGCACACTTTAAATGACCGCACTGTTGGCTCTAGAGGGTTGAGAAAGGCCAGGGGAGAGTGTGCAACAGCAGCCGGAGAAGGGGGTGGAGGAAGGAAAGGGGAGGGCGGGGGGGGGGGGGTTGTTGGCGTTTAGGGGCTTTTTGTCTGTTTGTTTGTTTTGTTAAGTAAATAAGAAGAAACTTCCCCCTACCCCATCCTGGTTCTAATGATGACAGATTCCACGCTGCATCAGGCCCCACACCGGGGAGCCTAACCACACGGAAAATAATGAGGCTGCATCCCAATTCGTCTGCATTAAAGGCGAGCCAAGCACTTTCGATAGGAAATATATCGATTCTTTTGCCGAGCCGTGGTTTGTCCTGCTCCCCGTGAATAATTACTGCTCCTTTAGAAATTCATAATAATTACGACTTCCCACCCTCCACCCGCGTCGCTCTTTAAGGGCGCCTGATCCTGGAGGTGTCTCGGTAGCTCCAGCCGCGTTCCCTGCAGGTGGGAGATAGAGCATGAATCACTTCTCCCCACTTGGTTATACTCCAGCGAGAAAGTTGATCCCCTCTCCGTACCTCAGTTTTCTTGTGTGTCAAACGGGGCTTTTACGTTGTTAAAGACACTCACAGCTCTACATAATTTGATTCACGTTCGTTCGGGAGGAGGGACAGATTTAACTGTGCGAAGGAATGCGGACAGGGGAGGAGAAAGTGGGGAAAACGGGGACTCACTTCCCCTCAGCCTAAACTCTGAGGTAATCACGTGACCCCGCAGCCACAGAGGTTGGGGGGAAGGGGTGCAAATGAGCCGATCTGGCCACAGGAAACACTGGGGACCTAGCGATCTGAGAACAGTGCTCCCGAAAGCCTGGGAGAGGGAGGCGGGTCGTTAGAGTGGCGACTGGGTGGTAGAGAAGTGTCTGCGGAACGCGCCAAATCTACTTAAGAGAGACCCAGCCCTCGCCGCCGCGACCGAGGAGGGCTGGTTTGCGGACACCCGGCGGGGCGGGGCGGAGCCTGTGGCTCTGTCCGTGGTTCTGAAGAACCACTCCGCGGGCCGGGTTTCTCAGCCGCCGGCCGCCGACACATTCAATCTCGGTCCCCGCGACCTCCCTCAGAGGAACTGCCGCGCTCCTGCCTGCTGGCCCAGAAGCACCGAAGCTCGGCGGCGTGGACAAAAAGTTCCCCAGAAGCAACGCTTTGTTGTGAAGTCTTGGGGTCAAGACGCGAGAGGGCTGTACCTATGTTTTCTTAAACCAGCTGGGATTGCTCGAGGTCACCTGAGGCTAAAAGCAGACAATAGAGCGCGCAGCTGTGGCGGCAGCGACTCCGGCTGGCAAACTTCCCGGGGCCCGAACACTCTGCGGCTTTGCTGAGACGACAGGGTTTCGAGTCTAGGGTATGAAGCCTACGTCGAAGAAAGTGTCTCGCTTCTAACTGTAGAAGACGACTTGAAATGGCCTTTAAAATCAACGGATGGGGAGGGGTTCTGAGACCTCTGTGTCAGGAGCACGCCCCCTCCCTCTGTTGGGACGAGGGCGCCCAACCTCCCTTTGCGGCCTTCACCGCCACTGCCTCGGGTCTTCCCGTCAAAATCCTTTAAGGTTACGAGGGTGATGGGCCAGGCCTGGCCGAAGTCAGGTTCAACAGGGACGCGCAGAGCCCCCACGAGCCAGTTTCTAAGGAAACACTCGGTATTTCTAAGCAGCAATTTGTCTTATTGTGGGAGAAAGAAGCACTACAGGAAAAGCCTCACGGTTCTCCATTCTCATGCAGATGAGGTGATGCGCTCCGACTGCGGCCTGTGTATCCCCCTCCCCATCGTATTTCCGGCTTGAACAAGAAAATACCCTCATTAATTTAAAGGAAGTAGGAGCGTTAGAAGTCTCTTCCGTACTCGCGCGGGAGAGGCAAGCCGCTGCGCTCTCGCTGCTCCTGGGACCCCACGGTGCTCACTATCCCGGAGACCCCGCTCTGGGCGCCACCTTGCTTTCCACCACCCAGAGCATCCGACTAAACGACAAAGGGACTTTCTGTAACGGAGGGCACCTGAGGAAAGTATTTCTCTCCGTCCCACCCCCACCTCACCCCCGCCAGCCCGCACCTTCATAGTAAACAAAATATACCCAAAAAAAGCTGTTTGCAGAGGGGGTAATTAGGTTTTCAGCCCGCAGCAGAAACGCGGCGCACTCATTAGAAGTTGAAACAATAGCCAGCAACCCGCGAGGGCAGATGGCAAACTTGGAAAATGCGCAAACGCGCTCCTAAGCGCGCGGAGGGGCACGAAGAAGCCGCCAATATGTATTATCTCAATAAAAAGGCGCTCTTGGAAAGCTTGCATAATAATTGAGATGGGCGCTCATTTCTGATCTGGGTTGGCATTTCCTCATCTCGAGCTGACAGAGCCAACTCAGGAAATTGCTGGTAATATTCATCTGGGGAGCACTTTCATTAAACGTAATTCATTCGACTTTCACAATAAATTGAGTGACATCCTTACAGCGGAACCTTTTTATCCTTGATTAAGTGCTTGCCAAGCTTTGGTTTCCCACTTTATTGTCACATTCCTTCAAGCGGAGTCGTCAACATGCCAATCGACAGCAGAAAAAATGTGCGCGCCTTGTTTACCAAGCTCCGGGAGGGGTTGGTGCTGACATACAGAAAAAGAGCTGGTCGGAAGCTTGAGTCGCGGATAAATCAAGACCGCTACTTCCTGCACACATGCGTTGGGACATAAGGAATGGTGGGAGAAGATTGCAGGGCTAGGCGAAAGAGCGTACCCGCCTTGTCTCCCCGCTGCTCCTGTAAGCAGCTGACCCGACCGAAGCCTCGCCAGCCTGACTAGCCCGCCTCCCCTATTAATTAAAATGACGAAGACTGTTTAGGTCTTAGTATGAGATCTGAAGCTCCAGAAGGATTTGGTTGCTTTAAGGGAAGTTTCCAGGATCGAATCAAAACTAGGCACCTTACTTAATAAAAACAAACAAACAACTCAGAAAGAATGCACACTTCCTAACTGGCTACTTAAGAGCATGCACTTTCAGAGCTTCCATTGGCTTTATTTCTGGGTGGAGGGGTGCAAGAAGAGTGTCATTCCTCATTCCCAAGATTCCCTTTTGACTCTTAAAATGAACGCTGAGACAGCCAAACCCATTCAGGGCTCTTCAGACCCCAGAAACCAAGCGAAGCTGAGGAGCACCTCAGTATTTCAGGACTGGGAGAAACCAGGAAGGCGTCCCTTTGCCAATTCCCGGTCCCTACTCCCTCACCCCCTATAAAATCAAAGAAGGCCAACACAGAAAATTGCTTATTTGAAAAAGCAATATCCAAATGCTTTCATCACTCAAATGTTCTTTTGAAAATATTGTCCACGGTGGTTATTACCTGGACAATGCTGTCAATTTCTGTAGTCTGCAGAAAATTTCCCCTCAGATAGAAAAGTAGGACATTGGGCACCAATCTCAAAAAAATCAACCAATTTCCCTGCCACCAGATATATTTTTCACCCAGACAACACTTTCATTAAGGAGGAAATAGCCATCAACAATTCAAAGCCAAATAGAAATCAACTTCACACAAAGAAGAGCCACGAACTTAATGGCTTTCCGAGAAAAGACAGCTGAGAAAGTTGGAGAGATTCTGGTTCTCCCCTTCTAATACTGAAGGCAGTTTCTCCCAGAAACTATCACTAGAAGGCCCCAGACTACCATAATCCTCCTGAAGTGTGGCAGAAGGGCAGCCAACCCACATACCAGGGGAGCTGCTTTCTTGGTCAATGGAAAATTGAACACTTCAGGAAAATGGCTGGAGCAGTAGCAACTTTTCCTCCCACAGAGCCCTAGAATATGTCTTGGGACTTATAAGTTTTCATGTCCCACTGCTGGGCCACAGGCTCCTTCAAAAATCTAGGTTTAATCCTATATGAGGAAGGCTGGTCTGGGGTAGAAAATGCAATGGTGTTGGGGGAACTTTTAGTACTGCCTCCAAGAACTGGCCTTAATAGAAAACACTGAATAGCCACTGTTAGGTAGTTAATGCATTTTTCTTTTCAGGAATAAGCTCAAATTGTAAAATTTTCAGTGGGCAGTAGCTTAATTTTCACACCTAGTCCAAAGGATAGACATTGGTGGTCTCTCTCCTGCTGCTTTTCCCTCACCTTCCTCAATTCTTAACAGCCACCTTGAGGCTGAGTAAAATTCACCCAAACGGTCTGGCTTCTAATAGTGCAGAGGTAGTATTCCATGGATATATTAATCACTCTTTAATCTCTATTAAACAATTGGAGTGGTATTCACATTTTATGGACACTCTAAATTCGAGGGATTAACTGACTCAAAATCTTTTTTAAGGACAAGGTTTAGAAAGAATTTTTCAGTTCTTGCCCATGTTAGCTTAAAAAGCAGCTAGATTATTAGCAATTTTAATTCCTAGCAGAACTGGTGGGACCTAAATTGGAGGGTGAGGAGCCTCTTCTCATGAAAAGAGAACTGTGGATGTGTGACTGATCACAATAACATCATTCAACCCCTTGCCAGATTCTCTGGACTCAATTTCTGAGTAACTTTTTTTGTTGACATGCCCAGGGAGTACTCATTAGATTCAGTTCTCAACTCTGAAAATGGCCACAGGTGAGCCACCAACAGACACCTCTGCTTTCCGCTGGGAGGTGCTCTCCCTGTGTGCCCTGGCCTATCCTTCAGTTTGATCCACCAAAAAGAACCCAATGTAGGACTCAACTTTCTTTAGAAACAGAAATCACATTTTCCTAGTTTATCCAGTGCGTGCTTCAATTCAGTTAAAATGCTATCGTCCTGTTACCCCATTCTATCATACTGAAAACATCCTGGAATCAATCCAGAACTGGCAGGAGAATAAAGGTTGCAGGACCTTATTTTTTTTTAATTTCAAACAAGTATTATTATGCCACAGGTTCCTCTCCTGATGAATTGAGACTTTTAAATCTATAATACACAAAATTCAGTAGACAGAAAATTCCCTTGCCTTTATTTTTTTTAATAAATGGTTTCCTTCCTCCCTGCATTTACGGCTGGAGTTAGCCCTGTGGTGATTTTTGGGTAGGCTAGCTAATATGCTTCAGAAGGTTACTTTGTAGACACATTTCTAATTAACTTCCCATTGCAGTACTAAATAAGCTTCCAGTTTGATATAGAACAGACTCATCCCTCGACAAACGCAAAAACACTCAAAATCCTCAACCTAGAACAGACATCCAAAGAAACCTGGGCCAAGAAACATTTTGAGAACATTCACTCAAATACAGGCAGAAGAGTGTGACTTAAGAATAGAGCATTGACCTGCTGGATTTTGTTTTTCACAAAAAAAAAAAATCCCCAATTTGGGAATATTTAAGGTATTTCTCTATAAGCAGAAGCAGGAATGTTTTTGTATAAGAGATACCTATACAAACCTTGTTCCCCTGGACATAATGTGGCAATCACTCCTTGGAAAACATAACTGGGATTTCAGGGGCTTAAAGGGAAAGGTACACTGTGCTATCAGCTAGGAGGCAAGGCATAAATAGAGCACCCTGTCACTTCACTTGTGGTGTGAGCTCATAAAGACATAAAATTACTCATTAAATTCCTTCTTGGTTTATGGCAACTCAAGGAGAAAAAAATAAAATAAAATAATGGTTTTGCCACTCCTGCCTTCTTGGAGTGTAACTTGAAGCAGCTCCTGACAAACTGCATGCATCTATTGCAGTTTCTTCCTAAGATCTGGGATGTTCTAAGATACAGCTACAAATGAATGATAAATTCAGTCACAGTGTGTGGCGTTTAATAAAACAGATGGAGAAAGAAGCTTTGACCATTTCTTGGTCTGTCTCATTGCCCTAGAGTTTTATTTAATCAAGGCTCTTCACTTTACCTGCCTAGGACCAACCTGTCCTGACAGCCCAATTCACCCTTTTAAGTTTATTTCCATGGTAAAAACCAGCTCCCTGCTCTTCCAGGAAAATATCTTGGAATTCTGTGGGCAAATAACCATAGGATTACAATCCCTGGAAATACTACCTTGGGTCACAGCCACCAGTCTTTTGTTTTTGTGGTGCGGTGTGATTTCTAATCCCCGACACACAAAACAACTTTAGATTGGAGAGAAAAGAAGCGACTTCTGAATCGCCTTCTCTATTTTATTGTTCACATTTCGTATTGTTTTGAGTGAAATTGGAAAAATTGTCTCCTTTCTCCGTATTGCCAAAAGGCGTTCAGGTAATGAAGTCTGTAACTAAACGGTAATTGAATCAGCATAATTTGCACACTGAATGGTTTTCAAATGCTCCCAGTTTACAATTAAAGGAGAATTAATGCGCTTGTTGTTGAGAACGCAGCGCATTAGAATAAATCCAGCACTGTTGTTGTAATGAGTGGAAAACGGTTTAACTGCCAACAAACACATTTAAAATTTAACACAACGTATTGATTTCACTTCTGCTTTTGATAGATTATTTTCCAGACTATCGAAATAGTTGCTCCAAGCAATAAACTGCACCACAGCCATGAGCCTTTACCGTGTGTCAGTACAGTCCAAGGACGTAAGAACAGTCTTGAGGTTCAGGTCATGCCTTAAAGGTATGCAGAGGAAAGGGGCAGGAGGGTTTCCATGGTCAAGGGAATCGTTAATATCCCTTCTCTGTAGCTTTCATTTTGCGGTCCCTCCCCCTTCTTTCAATAAACAATTTCTGTATTTCCTCTGCCCAAACTTTCTGCCCTCTGTCTTTGGGCTCTCAATGTCAGTGGGTAGACTGGACACAGGTGGGGGCAAGAATGATTGAAGATGGGAAATGGGAAGGACAGTTTTTGCATTCTGTCTGCGTTCCAGCCGGGGAAGGCACAGACTTCCGTGACAGAGTCAGAAAGGCTGTTCTTTTGGATTGGCTGCCCTGGCTTTCACCTGTTTACCCCAAGGTGTCCTGTAGGCGAGGACACTGACGCGCAGCGCCCTCTGGCGTCCGCAGCTCCGACAGTCAGGCGATAAAGATGCAAAGACGAGCAACACTGAGCGTTCTTGAATTGAAGCTGAAACCCGTGAAAGGCACACACCCTCACATACATATTCACACACGCGTACACATACACACTCATTAACATACACAGAGTTCACACAACTAGCAGCCCCGCAGTCACATGCACCGGGGCAACAGCTGGGAAACGCTGTCAACTGAAGTGTTGGCAACACTTCTGCTCCCGGTCTTGTGGGTTCTGAAGCCCCTGAGATTGAGGGACGGCACCGCTCCCCCCCATTCCGTTTTTCCAGCCCCGTCAGAGAGCTCGGCTGCCCCAGCGGTCCTCACCCCTACTCAGAACACACTGAGCCCTCCGTGCGCTCCTGTGGCTCAGAAATAAGCGATGGGGAGTCGGTGCACTGAACACAACTTCGCCAGAAGGGTGCGAGTGTCCCTGGCCCTCCCTGAAGCCAGACACGAGAAATTGCTTTCTCCGTCTTGGCTCCACGCAGCGCTCACAGCTACCAATTCACCTACACCCCCAGTTCCAACAGTGTGCAAAATCCAGACACCCGAAACTCCACTCCAGAAAGACTCACGCAGTGGCTTTGCTTGGTATTTTCCTGACAACAAGGTCTGCCATTCCTTAGTAAGGGGCTCGGCCCTGGAACTGGGGTTCGGTTACATGGTGGAAAGAAGAGATTGGGAGGAGAGGGAGGAAGGCCACTACATGTTTGCCAGGGCATCCCTGATCTAACTCTAATCGCTTGTGGTGCTCTTATCTGATACACTTGTCCTCTGTGAACCCTTCAAGTCGAACAAAGTTACCTGCACTTCTTTATGCGTCCTATCTCCAAACTGGGGGACTAGGCGGGTGGATTCACTTTCAAAGTCACAGACCTAGGCAGATTCGTGCTCTGCACTCTCTACATCCATTTCCTTTAGTTTAAACTCTGTGGATGAACTAATGAGAGTTCCATGTATATTCAAACCTTCCTTTTGCCCTCTCTGCCCATAAAGCATCCCATCCCACTATCTCCTCAGTTTCTGGGTGTCTAGGGCGCCCTAGACGCTGTTCAGAATCATGCATAGGAGAGGGGGGACTGAAGCAAGAAATGAGGGTGGGAAACCCGAAAAATCCCGCAGGGATCCAAAGACCAGCTTGCCAAAGTTGTTCCAACACGGTCTCTAGGAACGCTGCTCCGCTGAACTGGCGGTCTCACCCTCCTCCCGCGCGCCCCTGGTTGTCTGGCCTCGCGACGAGGGTGGGATTGCGGGGGCGCCGGATCGGCAGCGACTTACCAAGTAAACGGTGGGCTGCAGGAGGAGAAGCACGTACCAGCACGCAGCCTGCATCCTCCCGCGTCTCAAACTTCCTCGGCGGTGCTTTCGCTGAGTCTTTGTTCCTTCAAAAACATAGATCCACCTGACATCCACTTTACAGAGCAAGGAGCGCTCTCAGCAGCCTAGATACAAATGAAATTAGACATCCCATGACCACGCGGGCAAGGTTAGGCTTGGCGACCAAGCGAGGAAAGGGGGTCGTGGAGGGGAGGGGTGGACCAAAAACCGGGGGGGGGGAGGGCAGGAAAAATTGAAAAGCGAGTAAATCCAGCGCCTGAAACCAGCGAGCGCGCGGTCCGCAGGCAAGCGGGCAGGAGGGTAGGATGATGAGGGGCTCCTTGCGCCCTGCACTCCTCGGGTGCGAGTTCCCGGGCGGTAGAGACAGGAGGTGGCTGGGCACACAGAGCCGCGTGGAGGCTGGTTCCGAGCCCAAGCGTCTCTGGCAGCGAGACCTGCCCTAGTGTTTGATGGCCGGGCAGCTCGGACTTAAAGGCGGCGGCTGGTTCTTCGCCAGCCCTGGCAGTGCTCACACACGTACACACCAGCAGAGAGAGATGGAGAAAGAGAGAGGGAAAGCGAGCTGGAGAGACTGAGTGAGGGGGGCGCGGGAAGAGGAAGGGGTAGGTAGAGCTGACCGGGATTAGGTGCTGGGTGTCTTCACACGTTCCGTGGAGTGGGGGTGGGGAAAGGGAATGCAATTTGCATACTGTAAAGCTGGGCTCAGTTTACCCATCCGAGCCCCCTGCACAGAGATACACGCGCATACAAGCACATCTTTGACACTACTTTTTTTCGAGCCAAGGGGCAGAGTCAGTCACTAACTTCTAGAGTGGAAGCCTGCCCGGATCTGTGAGGTCACCCACCAGGCGCACTCAGTCCCCCAACCAGTGGCCCTCCGGCCGCCCCTTCCTTTGTCCCACCACCCCACCCCAAAATATCCTCTCCAGGACTGTGGAGGTGAAGTCTACGTACCGCACAGGACTAGGGGCGAAACCGGCGAGCAGGGACCGCTCTGGGCAGGCTCCATGGAGGAGCTACTCGGGCCTGGCGTCTCTGGCGCCCCGGACATGCCCTCCCTGGCGCTTCATCTCCATGCTCAGGCGCGGACCGGTCCCGCTGCCTCGTCCAGCCTTGGCGGAGTCTGCGTCTCAGTGCCCGGGTCGCGCTCAGGCTTGGTTCCGTGGGAGCCTAGGCTTGGCACAGTGGATTCACGGTGCAGGAGACTTAAGAGGCAAAAGAGGGAAGGGGAAGCAGAGGAGAAAAGAGAGGAAGAGAGAAAGGGAGTAAGAGAGGGAGGGAGAGAGGCGAATGCGCCGGACGGACTGGGACCGCCAGCGCTGGCTCCGGGACGAGCAGTCCGGGGCTCCTTGCTTTCCGAGGATGCCGAAGGATGGTGGAAATGACTTAAGGGGAGGAGACTGGGCAAGTCCTCAGGACTTGAACTCGAGAGATAAAACACCGGCCCTTTGGAAGAAAAAAGCCACAAGGCAAGCGCAAACGGTCCGAGTTTCTGAGGGAGGGGTGGGGTGGCAAGACCTGGAGGCTCCTGGCGCACCGAGCAGCTACACGTCTACAGAGACACTGGGAAGTCAGGGAGCCACTCCGGAGCGGAGTCGCAAGCCCTATGCATGGTCCTGCCCGGCCACTGGGGGACGCTCTGGAGCACGCTGGGGTTCGGGGCGCCGACGAGATGGTGCTTTCTCCGTAGGTCTGCCGCTCCCGGCGCCTACCTTTCCGACACGGGCAATTACATTGGCACGTGGGTGAACGATTCCTCAGAGACTAATTAATACCCGGTATAAATAGATCCCGCTCCCAGGTTCTCGGCGGGCCGGGCCCGCAGGGAGAAGGGGCTCCTGCAGCGTCTCTGGTGGCCGCAGCGCCCAGTCCCCCGGGGGCGTGTGGAGGACTGCGACCGCCAGAGGAGTGGTGGGGAGCGCAGTAGGGCGGTGTGTAAGGCAGGAATGGGTGCAGGAGGGTGCAGGGCCCCCTGGCCCGCCTCGGGCGCGGACTCGGGCGCCGCGGACCTGTGGCTGCGGGGCCCGACGAGGGGGCGCTGCGGACCGCCAGCCATTCAGCGCGACAGCCAGAGGACTGGGCGACCTTCCGCGTTCGACTCCTCACCGCGGGCTGGGCGGTGCGAGAGGAGTGGGGTGGAGGGGGGACGCGGGTAGAGGCTTTGAGCCTTTGCCACCTCCCTCGTTCCTGACACCTCCTACCGACCAGCGTCTCCCACTCTCGGCCTCTTTGCTCTGACTCTCGCTTTCTCCATCTCTCTCTTGCTGTCTCTAAGCATCTTTCTCATTCTATCTCCTTTCTTTCTTCGGCTGCATCTTTTTTTTTAAGATTTTATTTATTTATTTGACAGAGAGACAGCCAGCGAGAGAGGGAACAGAAGCAGGGGGAGTGGGAGAGGAAGAAGCAGGCTCCCCGAGGAAGAGCCTGACGCGGGGCTCGATCCCAGAACGCCGGGATCACGCCCTGAGCCGAAGGCAGCCGCTTCCTGAGCCGAAGGCAGCCGCTTAACGACTGCGCTACCCAGGCGCCCCCGGCTGCATCTTTCTACCTCTCTCTGTGGGTCTCTTTCAGGATTTCTGACTCTCTACAGCTCTGTATTTCCCTGTCTCTACCTCACCCCGCCATTCCTCTCAAACCTTGTCCTTTTCTTCTCCCTTTCACACTCTCCAGCGCACAACCCTAAAGCCAGCTTCGCCCTTATCCGATGAGATCCCGGGACCAGGCCCTTCTAGTGCTGGCTGTGCCGCCAGCGCCTCCTCAGGGTGCCCAGACTCAGTCAACAAGTCTGAGCGCGGCTGAGAGCATTATCTTCCACCCACTTCGCTGGTTACCTCTCCAAGTCCGCCCTTCACCAGGGCTGGAACTGGAATGATGCTCTCTACACAATGAAAACTCGATTAATAATCTGTAAGAGTTGGGCTGAAATTTATCTCAGGAGCCCTAGTTGATGACATCCAAATACCACCGTGATTTTTAATGAGTCTTAGAGAGTCCTTTCCTCTAGTGTGGATATTGGACACCTCAGGCTCCACCATTTCTGGCTGGTAGGGGGCCCAGACACAATAAGTCCTGGAGGACTATAGGTTCAGTTCCCCTAGAGAAGCTGCCAACCCCGTCCCAGCCCCCAACACTGACAATCAGCAGAACCACGCTTTTCTGGAACAAAGGCAGAAAGAACCCCACTGAGACCTTCCCCTGGAATCAGACCTCCAATTTAGATCCCCACTGGAGGACTTACTGCCAGGCACTTTGAGGCCTACACTTTCCCTTCCAGCTAAAAATAGGTCTTTAAAGAGCAAACTCTTCTAATCTCAAAAGTTGTATTCTGCTGCTGTGACCTCTTGGAATTCATTGGGGCATATGCAGAGTAAGGCAGTGAAGCACATTTTCTAAGTGGGACTCTGCAAATACATTTTGGAAAAAATGCACAATTATATATAGCATAGTTGCAATGTTATCTTGGCTATCTTCATTTACCTGGTTTTTCACATTCTTAAGTTTTAAAGAAGAAAAATAAATGTTAAGGCACCCATATCTAAGGCTGAAGGGTCTAAGTAGAGCAAGGGAAGCTTTGTCTGTCTTCACCCTTTAGGATTCAAGAGGCCATCCTAAAATTGATCCCCACTCGTACATGAGTTCCCAGGCCCTCCCAGTGAATGTTGCCTGCCTCTCTCCAGATGCCCAGGTACAATGCTGTCAGGGCTGAACTTGGAATATGACCTTTGGGAAAAACGAGAAAGAATCAGGCCAGCTTTGGGATATACCAAGTTCTTTTTTCTAAATCTTACTTCAAAAACATTCTGCCTCTAGTGCCATTTAGCCTTAAAAATTACTGCTTATGAAATAGAGAGATGATCAAGGACCTTAAAATCTCTGTCTGAATGGGACTGATTATTTAAGAAAAGCACCACAGGCACCTAGTAATGGGAACTGGTCTGACACTTTGTTCTGTGACAGAGGGTGCCAAAGAGCTTTTTATGGTAATGACCTGAGACCTTCTGCCCAGACATTCAACTCTTACTGGATCCTATGAGACACTTGGCCTGAGATATGAAACAGCAGTGGATTGTCACTTTTTGTATCTTTGCTAGAGTCTTCATTCCCTGTAGTACTCAATTAGAAAAGGACACTAAACCAGGTAAAACTTAATCATTGTTTCTGCTAAACCTCTTCAATTTTAATGACATAATATTAAATGGGGTGGGAGGCAATGGGAGACAAGGATGGCTCGTTCACCCTCCATCTTTCCTATCATTTACTTTAAAAAGAAATAAAAACAATAAGGACATGATTTTCAGACATTCTTCTGTTTAAAGTGTTACCCCACTCTAAAATACACTCTTAGAATACATCTGCAATCAGCCTTACCAGGACAGGACAAAAGTGTATCCTTAAGGAGTATAGTATTTGTGCCAATTTTTTTCAGGCGTTACCCTGAAAAGTTTATGTTAAGAATCCTTTTGGAGGGGCGCCTGGGTGGCACAGCGGTTAAGCGTCTGCCTTCGGCTCAGGGCGTGATCTCGGCGTTATGGGATCGAGCCCCACATCAGGCTCTTCGGCTATGAGCCTGCTTCTTCCTCTCCCATTCCCCCTGCTTGTGTTCCCTCTCTCGCTGGCTGTCTCTATCTCTGTCTAATAAATAAATAAAATCTTTAAAAAAAAAAAAAAAGAATCCTTTTGGAAATCACTCTCTAAATTTTGCATGTGATGCAACTTAATACACATATAAACTCAGCATCAATTATAACCATGGTAAAAAACAATCCTCTGCCCTCTGCTTTTCCCCAAGCCCAAATGATCCAATCTGAAATGAATAGTATAAAGCAATGTATATTCTTCTCCAAGAAATATGTCTTTTAAAAGAATTAAAATGAGCTACCAAAGGAAACAGTGATATTAAACAATTTTCCTGATAATGAAGACCAGAAAAAAAATTAAAATTAGAATTCATCTGAGATATACCGATAATTCTGTTAACTGTAATTGGTTGTTTTGGTTGATTTGGTTTGGTTCACTTGTATGACTCTCTTTTTCTGAGGGGGAAAGAAAGGGCAGAAGTAGAAAGTTTGAATTATCTTGGGGCTGGGGANTAAATGAGCTACCAAAGGAAACAGTGATATTAAACAATTTTCCTGATAATGAAGACCAGAAAAAAATTAAAATTAGAATTCATCTGAGATATACCGATAATTCTGTTAACTGTAATTGGTTGTTTTGGTTGATTTGGTTTGGTTCACTTGTATGACTCTCTTTTTCTGAGGGGGAAAGAAAGGGCAGAAGTAGAAAGTTTGAATTATCTTGGGGCTGGGGAAAAGAAAGAAAGAGATTAACTTCGAGATCTACAAAACTCTGTCCTAAAATGAACCTGTCTTAAAATGCACAAATATCATCATCTTTTATCCAAAATCCAAATAAAAACAGAAAACGGTTGTTATGAAGCATCCAGCTGTGGTCTTGCCTAGGCTTCAGGCCAAATTTTATCACTTTGTACATAGTAACTGCATTGTACCTATTTTTTCCCTAACAGTAACACAAAACTTATAAGGCATGCATTATCCTTCTGCCTTGACCTCAGTATAACCTGGTATTTGCATGTTGATGACCTTGGAAAAATGCCTGAAGACTCCTCTGGCCTCAATACCTCCCCCTCTATAATGAAAAAGTACGATTAGATGATGTGTAAAATGCCTTTATTCTATTTTTGTATGATTAAATAAATGTAAAGTCACCTCTGCCTTAAGAAACTTCACAAATGACAATTGTATACTGCATTATGATTTTCAAAAATATTAACAATTTAAAAGAATACATTTTGTTCAGTGCATTGCAAAGATTTTAGGCAATTGTGTTTCTGGGTTTGAGGACTTTTTGTGCATTTCTTCTGTGCCTCGTAACCTTTTTTCAAGGTCAAGAGTTGACTCTATTGTATTAATTACATCATTTTTTTCAAATAAATTGTTTGCACATGTTTTTAATGTCATTGATTTATGAGAATGTACACTCAGAATGACATCCCTATTAGACTTGTGAATATTTGTTTAAAACACCCATAGCCATTTTCACTACTTTTGTAAAATATTTAAATGTCACTCAGGACAACTAAGAAACTCCCTGGCCCTTCCACACCCCAAGCTATTTTGCTAGTGGAAGGAAAGAAGGATCATTTGCAAAGTGATTTGGTATTTGAATGTAGTAGAACTTGGTTAATAACTATGAGGCATGTGTGCTAAATTACCTTTACAAGAATGCTTTAATAACAAGATCACTGGACTAGAGAGAAAAAATAGCCTTCAAGCTCTGGAATAAAAAAAAAATTAAAGAGAATCAAAAAGCTTTATGTAGAAGGCATTTTCTTTTTTAGAGGTAATTTATATGCTCAGTCTTTGAATCCATATTTCATTTATTCTTCTAGGTGAGAACAGAGGGTTCTCAAAGGTAGGGTAGTTTTAATTATACTCACAAACTTTAAAAAGAGAATGAACACAATAAGAGAAATTGAAGAAAGTTGGCATTAAAAAGGCAGTTGAATGTAAAAGATGGGAAGATTGGGGTCATTGCTCAAAAATCATAACTAAAATTTTTAAAAATATTGTGACTAAGAAAATCTTTGCATTATAATCTAATTACAAAAATTCTTCAAGGTGGTCCCTCCAAGGATTATTAATTGACAGTTCCCTGAAGCAGAATCATTAAAGACAAAGAACTTGATAACCAATGTTTTGTTAACAAAGTGAAACACAGTCTATGCTTTCAGCCAGAAAGAACACTGGGGCTCTGAACCACATAGAGGTGGAAGAAATTATGAGGACAAAGGCTGCAAGCCCTGTGGTTGACTGAATGCTGAAAATGAGGCTGCGAATGCATATTTCATCTCCATAATCTAAAGTCCATGGCTACTTTGAAAAACATGTCTTTCCAGCTTTTACCCTGATCTGGCGATATAAAAACAGAACTGAAAACTATAAGATTTATACAGGAAAGGAGCAAATGGCTGCTTCAACCCAAATATCATAATGATAAGAATGTTTTGGATTAGACATCTTTTAAATAAGAACTTTCACAGGGATGCAACGACCCCCTCAATTTCACTTTTTAACATCAGATTAATGAAAAAAACTATACCAGAATTTTGCCATAATTAACTTCAAGGGTGATGCCATAAGAATCACATAATCTTACATTTTTTCTGTTTCTTCTAGCTCTAATAATAAACTGCTTTTGATAAAACTCAAAAGCAAAATGGTGTAACATCAAATTTTGTATTAAACTGGGGGTTAGTTTCTCAAAGGTCCACAGATTTCAATAGGATAATAATGGCTACCCATTTAGGGAGTGCTATTAGGAACATGGCAGGAACCGTGCCCTGGATTTTATTTGCCTTATCCTGCTTGTTTGCCTAGTGATTCTGGGAGCATCAATTTACAACTTAGTTTTGAAAGGAAACCTCTCACGTTCGATAAGATCTCCTTCCTCACACTCGTTCTCCATCAGCTGACTTCAAATCTGAGTGTTGCTGGACCATTCGTTGCCACTCCCCCCTGCTTGTAACTCTCTACTTGAGCTTAAGTATCACCATTGCCTCTCCAGATCTTTCAACTAATCTTCCAACCACTCCTTCTCAGATTATCCACATGTTCATCCGCATACATTAAACACTGGTGCTTCTGAGGGCTCCATCCATAACTATTTTTCTCTTTTCATTCTGACCAGGCAATCCTGTCAGTTCCCATGGTTGCATTTACTATTTATTCTCAATGACCAACTAGTTCATAAATTCAGCTCTGATATTTTTCTTGACCCAACTATCCAATTGTCCACTTAGATATCCTAGAGATACTTAGAATTAATACGTCTAAAACTGAACACATTATTACCATTACATTACACATTACATAGTCTGTTAGTTGGTGTAACAGATTCTAGAGTTCTCTACTTGTAACAGGATTAAGTTCATGCCCTTTGCCAAGTGACCTCACAGTGGAATGGGGGAGTTTTCCTCCTCATATATGCAAAATTTCTTTCTTTCTTCCTTCCTTATTTCTTCCTTCCTTCCTTTCCTTCCTTCATCTCCTTACTTCCTACAAAATCCTTCTTTAGGATTCCTTTCAGTGCTAATCAGAGTCTTCAAAAGGTATAGCATGTTTCCAAATTGTTCCGCTGGCCTCCAGGAGAATAACACACACCAGGTAGAAACTGCATCCTTCACTATGGGTCCTGAAATGAAAAACCACTTGGAGCAGACCGGAACCTGACCTGTGACCTGGAGCATAGCCACCAAAGCTAACTTGCAGTCCCACAGATCCAAAAGTGAGCAATAAGTGTTTATTGTTTAACTATCAAAATGTTGGCGTTATTTGTTTTGCAGCCAAAGTTGACTAATTAGTGACACCACTACCATATTGGAAAACAAAAGTATCAGGTTCCCTTATGCTTTCTTTTTTTTTTACTACACATCAGAAATAAAATTACTAACACCTCTCAACTTTTCACATGATCATCTCTCCTCTGCTCTGTCCCTGCTACTGACTGAGGCTCATATCATCAGTCACCTGGTCTATGGCAATGGTCTTCTAACTAATCTCCCCCCTTTCGGCTTCTACTTCCACACATATGTCCTCCTCGGTGCCACCTGGATGATGCAACTCAATCATCATACACTTGTTAAAGTCTCTTCACAGCCTCCCACTGCTTACAGAATCAAGTCAAATTCCTTAGCCCAGCACAGAAGACTGCTCTGAGTTGACCTCTGTCCACTCCTTCATCCTCATCTCCTGCCTCCTGGCCCCCACTTGACTGCATACTTCACATTCATCAGTTACAAGATCTTTAGAGCTTCCAACACACAACTGTATGTCTCAACTCGGGGCCTCTGCACCTTCTTCCTTTTGTTTTGAATCCTCTCACCCCAACCTCTAGATGAACCCCTAATCTTCCTACAAATCTCTGCTCAGAGATCATCTCCCATCCTCTCCATTCGCTGCAGAGATCTGCACACTAAAACATATTATTAAATCAATTACATCATGATGTTTATACATTTGGCTTCTCTCCTGGACTTCGTCATTCACTTTTGTACCCCTTGCCTTACCTTGGACTAGATTAAGTTGAATGTTAAGCCACACTTGGAAAGCACAGTGCCCAGAGAACAGCCTAGTGCACCTCTTAAAAGAAAGTATATCAGAGACTATGGAATAAAAAGTCTTCCTCCATGAAGTATGTAAATAGTACATAATCGGAGAAGGTTTTGAGGCAAATCTCAGCCCAGTGAAATTAGTAAAAGTAACAGGACCAGTGTGGGAGGATTAGGCCAGAAGGCATAAGCTCCTTCACCCCAAACACACTCAGAGTCTTCTCAGAATCAGGGGCTGAATGAATAATCTGGTGTGAATGTGTTACTCAGTGACTGATTAACCCCCTCACTTCCAGGACCCAAGAATACCTTGGTACCAAAAAGTCCCCAGATATCCCTAAATTCTAGTTTCATCTTGAATGGGTATACCCCAGATCCTATCTCACATTTCAGTTATTTCGCCTCTTAATCAGTTTCTTACTCAAAGACAGCAGGGGATATAGAGAGGAGGATTCAAGAGAGAAACATGAACATCAGCATCATAGAACTACCAATTCTGGTAAATGGGGTTAACCCATAGAAAAACAGGATACTAGGCCTTAGGACTCTGGGCTTCTGAATGAATATTTTTGGAAGCAAGTAGAACTATGAGACCTTTGGTTAAGGATAAACACTAGCACTTCTTCCTGTCACAGTTAAACTCCTCACATGATAAACACCAATGGCTCTTGCTTCATGATCTCTAAGGTCTCACTAAACACCCCTGAATCGAGTCTCCCTCCCTCCGTTGACAGGACTCTAAGGTAACCTATAGCCTACATTTTACTGGATTTGATGGCGTTTCTCAATTTTCATATCAATTCTCCACAAAATCCTCCTTTCTCGGTTTCTTTTCTATGTCTTTGGCAGTTTCTTATCTCTGGTGCTGGCTATTCTTACCAACTTTCTCCAGGGTTGTCAGTGTTCAGTCTTTCAAGCCCTTCCCTTTGGCCTAAACTGCACTCTAGTATCTTCAGCCACCAGAGAGCATCTTCATTCAAATGTCCTACTGTTGTCAGACAAACAATGTTCAAGAATGAACTCACCATGGGGCACCTGGGTGGCACAGCTGATTAAGTGTCCACTCTTGATTTCAGCTTAAGTCGTGATCTCCGGGTTGTGAGAGGGAGTACCACATTGGGCTCCATGTGGATTCTGCTTGGGACTCCCTCTCCCTCTCCCTCTGCCTCTCGCCCCTGCTCTTTCTCTCTATATATAATAAAATCTTTTTTAAAAAAAGAAGAATGAACTCACCAAAATCACCAATAACCACCCCACAATACAGACACGTGTTCCTACTCACAGCTAAGCTAACTTTCTCTGTACACAGCCTTTAAAGCGTAGAATTAACTCTCATTGTTTTTGTACATATCCCCTGGACCAGTCAGGCACACTGTGGTGTCAAGTCGTCCTTCAGAATATCCATTGCAACCACCTCCTTGCCACTGTAGACCATGTCTTCATCACCTCTTATCTGGACAAGCTACCTTCTGATTTCCCTGGCTATAATCTATTTCCCCAATTGATCTCATTACTGCAAGCGCCATAATGGTAGGGACTATGTCTTATTCACCTGTGTACTTCCAGCACATAGTAGACTCCCAATAAATATTTGCCTGATGCATGGATCAATTCTTTAGGCTACCTCCAGCTTTTTTCTTAAATAACATATTTGTTGTATTATTCCACTGTGCACACACACACACTACTTTCTTTTATCTTCCCACGTCCATAGCAGTGCTGTTTTTGTGTATTTTTTCCAATTAACTATTTCTTCAAGAGAGCCCTCACTCAGAAACATGACAAGCAAAGCAGAAACATAAAGCGTCTCTGGTTAAATCTGGGTAGAATGCTACATCTACACCTATAGCTTTCTCTATACCACCTTCTTTCCTCTGTCCCATCCCCAAGCAATCCTAGAGCTAGTAACTGTCTGGGGTACCCTAAAACAGTGGTTTCCAAACCTTAGTTTGCTTAATTTGCACCTAGAGGGTTTATTAATATTCACATTAGAGGCCCCACTTCCTATTATGGTTTATTAGTCTAAGCTTTGATCCTAAAAAGGATGCATTTTAACAAGCATCCAGGTGATCCTGATAAACAGGCAGAAGAATGCACTTGGAGAGACCTTACCTTAGAAAGTGATGGATTGGAATGTAAAAACCCTATCTTACAGGGTGACATCTAAACCTCCTGTGGTAGCAATTAAAGTCAAAGCCTCATGAGAAGATTACAACTGAGTAAAGACTGAAGGAGGTAACAGAAGAAGCCATGTGGATATCTGGAGTAAGAGCTATTCAGACAGAGGTGCCTGGGTGGCTCAGTCAGTTGGTTAAGCGTCTGCCTTCGGCTCAGGTCACGATCATGATCCCAGGATCCTGGGAGCATGTCCTGCATTGAGTCCTGAATTGGGCTCCTTGCCCAGAGGGGAGCCCGCTTCTCCCTCTACCTGCTGCTCTCCCTGCTTGTGTGCACTCGTGCTTGCTCTCTCTCTCTCGGGCAAATAAATACAATTTAAAAAAACAGACTGAGAAGTAGTATGCACTGATGTTGGAGGAAGCCTGGAAGGAGGAGGAAGCAACTCAGCCAAATGCCTTGATAAGTCAGGTAAGATTGGAACTAACAACTGAAGTTAGAACTAAAGAAGTCTTTGGTGACCTTAGCAAGAGGAGTTTTAGTGGGTGAATATGAGGAAGCTGAATGGAGCAAATTCAAGAAAGAAATACAAAAAGTATGAGTGTGTACACAGTGAATACAGGCCAGTCTTTCCGGATGTTCTTTACCCCCTTTTTAATTTCCTTCTACCTGAGTCTTTGTACCATCTAGTACCAATGTACTCATACTGGCATTTTATCATATTTAACCCTCAATGATACTTACTATGTTTGTATCATCTTTCTAATCTCGAAGATCTTAATGGAGAAAATCAGTATCTCCTTTTACATCAGCAAACCCCCCAGTGAGTTATATAATTCTGCACCTATAGTATTTGAAAACATATGATGAACTAATAAATATTTTCTAATGACATTCTCTACCCCTTGTTCTAGTTCTTCTGGTTATAATTTTAATTATACGTCAAATTTCTAGTTCTCACTTTGAACTTGAAGGAGCTTCATGAAATGGTACTACCCAAAATATATCTTTTAGTATTTTCTTATATAGCCCTCTGCTTTAGTTAAGACAGTTTATTGACCATTTCCTGAAAAGAGGACATTTATTTTTACCTGTCATTTTAATTATAATATTATTCTTGTCTAAAAATTCATCCTCCAACCCAAGGGCTTTTCTCCTCTCAGAAAGTAACCAAGAAAGAATCCTAATCTCAAATTTTGGTCCTCTTTTTTTAAATATATAGTTACTCCAGATTTTAGGCTTATTGTCTACACCTCAACATCATGATCTCTCATATTACCTACCGGATTCAAAAATTCTACTTTTATATACATTCCATTTTTAAAAAAATATCTTAGACAGAGCTTAGCATTTTTGGTTTTGTTTATTCTATCCATCAAATAACACTTTAGGACCAATGAAAAATCAGATGAGAAACAAAATATCACCACACATGAGGACATTTAATGAAAGATTAATATGAGAGAATGCAAAAATAAATGATAAAGGGACGGATGGACAGATGAAAAGGACTTTACACTTATTTCATTCATCATACAGTATCTTCTTTAATACTCTCAAGAGCCATAGGATGTGGGTAGTATACTTTTTATAAGACTATGATGAAATAGTCTTTTTTAAAAAGATTTATTTATTTGTGTGAAAGAGACCAAGAGAGCACGAGCGGGGGCGGGGGGCAGAAGGCAAAGGAAGAGGGAAAAGCAGCCTCCCCACTGGGCAAGGAGCCCAACACTGGCGTTCAATCCGGAGACCTTGGAATGATGACCTAAGCCGAAGTCAGATGCTTAACCGACTTAGCCACCAGGCGCCCCTATGGTGAAATAGTCTTAAAGAGGTTTATCTGCCCAAGATTATGCCAGGACATTGGAACCTAAATCTCTGACTCTAGAATCCAGCCCTTTCTTATTTCCTTCATATCTGCTTGCTGGATAAAAATATAAAACCACTTAAAACCTAATTCAAAGCTGTTTTCCAACCTCTTCACTTAGATAGAATTGATGAGGTTTTGATGAATTTGTTTTTCAATGAAATTGTAGTTATTTTTTTCTTCTTTAATAACATATGAACTAATTGGTTTGATCATTTAACTTAACAAAGTATCAGCAAAACAAAGTCCACCATTCTTAAACAACTCTGTTTTTGAACACTTTACATCTCGAAGCATTGTCAGACTACCATTGACTCCAACAGTAATGGTTTACAAGTTTGAGTTTCTAAAAATCAAGATAAAAATATTCTCTGGGAATACACGTCCTCTTTGGAGTAGACTTCTTTCTACCATAAGACCCTCCTCTCAGATTTCTGATCTTAAGAAAACAAAACAAAGAATAGTTTATTAACCAAGTGCTTTCTGAGCCTATATGAACTCCACACCTCAGATATACTTAAAAAGATGTTCTGTTTTCTTCCTTAGTATGGAAACTCTTAGGAATTTTGAAAGCTTTCTTAACCTTCTTAGGTCACTGGGGCACCATGAGAGATCTGAGTTAATAATTTAGTAACGGTATCCAAACCTGATGAAATCTTTCAAGGTTAGCAACAAAAATCTGGCAATCCTATTTGCTTTACTTTTAGTCATGGGCTCTAAGTGAAAAACTAAGAAAAGAAAGTTATATGGCAACACATGATGCTATAAAAGAAGTATATTCTCTAAGAAGAAGAACCAACTAGTTAAGGCAGCCAAGTAGTTCACTCAGCATCCCAAGTGCCCGCCCATGGTGCCCTCAGTCTGTAGCTTATAACCTAAAATTATCTGTCCCCAAACTTGAGTTTATGTTGAGATATTCAGAGGAGTTGTGTATAAAACCAAAGTGCTTTAATTTTTAAAATTATCTTTGATGGAGGTGCCTGGGTGGCTCTGGTTAAGTGTCGAACTCTTGATTTTTGGCTCAGGTCACGATCTCAGGATTGTAAGACAGGGCCGCTGTGTCAGGATCCACACTTGGCGTGGAGTCTCCTTGAGATTCTCTCTCTCCCTTTGCCCTTCCCCCACTCATGCTCTCTTTCTCTAAAGTAAATAAATATTTAATAAAATAAAATTACCTTTGACAAATATGAAATCAGGATAAGTTAAATTTAACTGTATATTAGTTATTTTCTCATTTTATATAACAATAAATGCTTTTTGGTTGTTTTCATGATAATTTGTGAATCTGCAATGTAGAGATTTTGGATTTCAGTTTCTATAATTCAAAATAAAGATAAACTATATTAGACACATGTTAATTTTGTGAAAAATGATCTCCCAATTGACTAAGATATGATTTATCTTTAGACTATACATTTTTTTATTTTAAATCTAAAGTTTACAACCTCTAACTTGTGTCTTACGTTTTTAGAATCAGTTAATGATAGAATCTTTCCAGGTATTGTGGAGAAATTTGACAAATAGCTGATTGAAAAACCAGGTATATGCTTTCTTTTATCACTTTCAAAAAGAGAATAGAAATGTAATGATAATTAACCCTGCATACTATTTTCTCTTTTGCCAAATCTTAACAGACTACCGGAAAGTGCATACCTTTCAATGAAAATGGACAAAAATAACCCTCAACGGAATGATTATGAAGATTTTCCTGTTGAAGAGTAAAGATGAAACATGAAAAAGATCAGCTTATGCAGTAGACATTTTTCATTCTCTTTTACAACGTGAGCAAATGGAGGGTGAAGGAACAGCCTTCACCTTTCATCATGTGCTCTGCTATGCTCCAAGATTTACAGCGACCCTTTAAATTAAAAAAAAAAAAAAAGGAAAAAAACTGCACAAAGTAAGGAAACAGTCGCTAGAGCAGTGACTATCAAGTACATTTTAACATGGATTACAAAGAGTTTATGACTGTTAACAAAACTAAGACCATGACTCTGAGGATCAACAAAATTTGAAAATGGGAACATCCAAAACAAAGGGATGTTGTTTCTGCAATGTAATTTGTTTTGAAAAGTTATTGCCCAGTGAGCACTGTAAAAACTCTATTTCACTCATGACAAAACTGCACTTAGATTTTTAGTGAGCGAACCCATAGTCAAAAGAGAAAGAAATCTGATCATTTGCATCACTTTTAATGTAAAATTTCACACTCTCCTTGATTCTGACAATGGTGTGATTTGTAAAGGCCTCTTAATTGTGGTCAATTGTTACAGTCCTCTAGCGCCACCTAGCGTTTTCTACATATTTCTGTTGCCCAGCTCACCTATTCAACCAAACTAATAATTGCTCACAAAAGTATTCATACATCCTAAATTAAAGGAATAGGAAGATTTCATAGCTTGATTTTCAAATCTAGTCAAGATATCTTCTGTTATCTTCTTTTAATACTTCTAAATTGCTGAAGGTCTCTTGTTATTTTTATTGAAATGAAAGTCTTTTATATCTTTGGAGTTCATTCCCATTGATAAAGTTTTCGTTAACTAGTGCTTTCTGGCAAACTGATGCAATTATAAGGTGGACTTTGTTTTCTCATAAAAGGAAAGTCACTTTATGATTGATTCAGTTGAGTATTTTAGATATTTTAGAGTGGAAGCCTACACATATAGGAACTGGGTTTACAGAAGCATGGAAACAAAGGATGACAATTGAACACCTAATGTTTGTGAACTGACTTGGCTGAGAACACTCTCCGGCTCTTGTTATTAGAAATAGTGGTCACAAAAGGTTAAGATGGGTGATATCTACTTCCCCACAACCTCATTACCAAATGATAATTGAAAACATATCTCAGATCAAATTATGCCACACCTATAGACATGTATTAAATACATATTCAATAGCGAGCACATACAAAACTGTTCATATAGTTTAGTCTATAAGTTTAACAAAATCCTGGTTCCCTTCTTCCCAGTGCTAACCAAACTGCCTTGTATAATAGATTCACTAGAGGCAAATATGGCAACATCCTTAAGGCAGAATTTTGTTACATTACGATCAGCATCAGGCAACCAGATATCATTCTAAACCAATGGCGGGACACAAGGCCACTTAGAGGTAAAGCTTTATGCACCATCCTTATGGAAGAAAGCTATAGATCTCTAATTTTATTTCATGGTAATTACTGAAAATAATTTTGTCATACAAAGAAAAGGTGGTGTTAAAACATATGACCCACTCCAAGTGTCAAACAGGTTAGGTATGTCACAGAATAGCACCACCACCACCACCAACTAAAAATCCCTTTGTTCTTAACACACATGGAAATGAGATGGTCTCTATATGTGCCTCCAGGAAATATCCTATTATTCTGGTTTTCTCTTTCTCAAATCTCTTGATCAAAGTAATTCAACAACCAGAAAAATGTCTTTGCTTCTAAATAAGAAGTGCTAGGATTGGGTCAGATAAAAAGCATCGTCTAAGGAAACAGAATTACAATCTGGATCTTTCTAATCCAGATACACACCAGGGTAATAAACTAGCTTGGTCTATTCATGGAAAAGCCAAACATTGCTGTGCAACTCCAGTCAGGTAATAGAGGAAGAAGGAGAAATTTCATCATTTAGGCCTGACTAGCTTTTTTTCCCACTTCCAGCCACGTCAGTGAATGGAGAGGAATCTAGACTTTCTACATAACAATTTTAGTTTCTTCATTTACAAAATATGTATGGGAGCAGAAATGTAACAAAGGCATTTGATGCTTGAGAGGAGCTGGGACATCACCTTGTACTCAATTTTTTAAAAATATTTCAACAGAGACATTTGTTTTGACTTTTGTACCAAAGAAATTTTACAATATTTATAAATTTGTTTTGAAAATAATTAGTAAATGTATCATTTTATTTCAATACATTAGGAGATGCATCCAGGCTCAAATACTCCTTTCCTATAGGTGACTTGCTCTGTGTGACTTGAAGGATGTCCTGAAGTTTACATGTGCCTAAATATCTCTCCACTTGCTCAGTGAGATGCCATCTTCCCTTCTTGCTGAGGCTCAAATTCTCAACTTTAAAGTCAGAACTCTGATTTAAACAACCTCAAAGGAATCAGTTCTCAGTTTTAAATCCTAGAGGCAGAGGTTGTAAACACCCTAAAAATGTATGCAAAATATTGTGTATTTATACACATGACCCCCTTTTTGTTTCTGGAAAGTGTGTTCCACAGCTTTAATTAGATGTTCAAGAGTGTCGCTGCTCCGACTCAAAGAGCTAATGAGCACCGTCTACGGGATTTAACCAGCCCCTCCAATTTTCTTATCATTACAGATTTATCTGTTAGAGTTACCCAACTCTCCTGACAGGACATAGAAAATCCACAAGAAAGTTAGATCTTTTGTAGGTAAGTGCTGTCTTGCATGACCCAGTCTTAAAGTATCAGGTTCCGTGATTAAAATCCATGTTTGACAGGCATGGGCTCTGCAGTGAGGCAGATCTGAGGCTGCAGTTTCTGCTCTGTCATTCACTCCTTATGTGACTAGTTTGAGCCACCTCTACTTGCTGCCTGCATCCCTGCAGTAGCCCAGTGACTGCTTCTGCCCTTGCCCTTCCTCAGTCTGTCCTCAATGCAGCCACCAGAGCATCACTGGAGGTCCTATCACCTCACTCCCCAATCTTCTCATGACTTCCCACATCAGCCAGCAGGAAAACCAGTGAAGAAAAATGGCCCCACGGCATGCAGACCGTGCACCACTTCCTCTCAGATCCTGTCGTCTCGGACCTCATCTCCTCCCTTAGATTCTCTTCTCAAACTTAGGGATACTCTCCTGAGCCTCAGAGTCTTTGCAGTTCCTAGTCTATTCCCTGGATGCCCTCAGCTCTCTACTCCCAGGCCACCATTTCAGAGAGTCCCCCTCTCCATCCTAAATGACACCGCATACACCCGCATATCCCACTACCACACTCCCTCTCCCCCTTTACTGCTTCATTGTTCTCCACTGCATTCATCGCCATCTGACATACAGAACTCAGTAGTTCACTTTTCTTTATCTCCTTCAATGCCTAACCACCATTCCCCACATCCTCCAACTTCTAGGACATGGGTGAGCAAACTTTCTTTAAGGGGCTAATTAGTAAATATTTTTGGCTTTGTGGGTCAAATGGGTCTCTGCCACAATTTCTCAACTCTGCTATCACAGGGGAAAGGAGCCATTGACAATATGTAAACAAATGGGTGTGGCTCTGTGCCAACAGAACTTTATTTACCAAAACAGGTGGCAGGTACTGAGTTTGGCCCATGGGTGATAGTTTGTTAACTCCTGCTCTAGAATAATAAACTCCATTAGGCGAGGACATAATCTGCCTTATTCACTATTTTATCTCCATCCTTTGAGGAAGGTCCGATACAAAGTAGTTCCTTAAACATCTGCAGAATGAATTAATGTCTTTGACCACCATATCGGTTTCTCATTGGTAACATAAGGTAATAATATCAACTGTGGGGTTTATAAAAAAACAGTCCATGAATGTATATCACGTGGTGAGCAGAACAGCTAAATAATAGTGGTTAAAATTATTCTGAACTCCATCCCCCAAGAAGAATATGGAAAGACTGAAAGACAAACAGAATTTAAAGAGAAACCAAAAATATATCTTTGAGGAGATACTGAAGGGAAAGAGGGTGTTTTTGTCTGGAAGAAGCCCAGAGGAGGCATAGTCATTGTTTTCCTAAATTTGAAAATTATTTTGAGCAAGAGAGATTTTCTATATATATATTGTGGCACCAAAACTGGTAGAACTAGGATCACCAGGTAAATATTACATGGAAATAGATGTCTGCTCATTGCAGGGATGCACTTTCCAGTCAACCCTGGAAAGGAGAGACCACATTCATTTTCTTCACCAATGCCCTAGCAGGGGGGCTTAATTGAATGGATGAATCAGAATGAAGAGTGAATAATCTAATCTTCAGAGCTGACCAAAGCTAGAACAGGTTTCCTTCATCTGTGCACTAGAAGGTTCAAGAAGGAACACTGTGACCTCTTGCCAGGGTGCAGCCAAGATACATTGCTACAGTACACTTGGCACAACTAAAGAATATAGGTGCGTTCCTATTAACTAAACACACTTTGTCCAGATTTCCCTAGCTTCTCCACTAGTGTCCTTTTTCTGTTCCAGGATCCCATGCAGGATACCCAGTGATATTTAGTTGCCATGTGCTCTTAGGCACCCCTTGACTATAACAGTTTCTCAGACTTCACTTGTTTTTGTGACCTTGGCAATTTTGAGGATATATTTTGAGGTATATTGTAAAATGTCCTTCTATTTAAATTTGTCTGCTTTCCTCATAAATAGACTGTGGTTATGGGTCTGGGAGAGAAAGACCCACAGAGGTAAACTGTCGTTTTTAATCACATTATATCAAGGGCACATGTTATCAGCATGACTTAGGACTACTGATACGAACACTGATGACCTGGCTGTGGCAGTGTTTGTCAGATTTCTCCACTATAAAGTGTGAGCAGAATAGGTAAATAGTAGTGGTCATATTTATATTATAAATATAAATTATAAATATATAGTGGTCATATTTATTTATATAGTCATATGTATAGTTTGGTACAGTTTTCTTCTTAAAGTGTGTTTAGTTCAACCTTTCCTCCCCTTCCCATACTCTTTGAAAACAAATCAATGCATAGCCCACACTCAGGAGTGGGAGCAATTGAGCTCCACCTTTTTTTGTAAAGAAGATGTGTCTCTTCTCCTTATTTGTTTATTCATTCAATCATTTACATCAGTATGGACTCACAAATATTTATTTTACTCATCAGATTAAAATCCAGTATTACCATTACTCATTTTGTTGCTCAAACCCTTCCAGCTTTGGCCATGGGGGAACTCCTTCAGGTTGGCTCCTGTGTTACTCAGACATGGTCTTATCTTTTTATCTTTTGAGCATTTCTTACTTTCTGACACAAGATGCTCCAGGCTTATTTCCTTTTTTTGTTTGTTTGTTTGTTTAGCACCATTTATTCAGTGATCTCAGCTGTTGCTGTAGCTGTTGCATGTCAGCCTGTTCTTAAAACATAAAATGCTCAATTCCTCTTGTCCAGGAGAGAAGAATCTTCCAGGTAGCATGCCAACAAAACAAGAGACTCCGATGATGCCAGCTTCAATGATGGTGCCATCCAGTGAGGGAGATGGTCATGGCACATTCACCACCGGCTTCCAGAGGTTTTGAAAAAGGAGCCTTTGGGGGCCCAGTCTGCCCGGCATTTAGATGCTGTCGGTGTGGGTTCTGTACTCCTTAATGGTGTTGGGAGGTAGGTTAAGCACTCTGGATTTGGGCTGTGGTTGACTGGTCACTGGAAGTCTTACTCCATATTGAAATAATGTCCTCCTGAAACCAGAGACCACAGACCCACAGATCTCCTCCCCAATCATGAACTGTTCCCCCAACATGGCCAGAGTAAGATTCTCCCAGCAATGGGATGCCAAGCCCTTCCACAGCTGAATAATCCACTTGCCACCATTTTTATCTGCATCATCCTCCCACATGGGTTTAATTCCTTCTTTGAAGAGGTGGAAGTCACTGTGTCTGGGCCCATTTTCTTTCTTTCTTTCTTTCTTTTTTTTTTAAAGATTTTATTTATTTGACAGAGAAAGAGGCAGCGAGAGAGGGAACACAAGCAGGGGGAGTGGGTGAGGGAGAAGCAGGCTTCCCACAGAGCAGGGAGCCCAACGCAGGGCTCGATCCCAGAATGCTGGGATCATGACCTGAGCCAAAGGCAGATGCTTAACGACTGAGCCACCCAGGTGCCCCTCTGGGCTCATTTTCTATCTTCCCCATCCTGACTCTAGAATCAGCTACCCTCCACAGAGCCCTGACTCCTATTTATTAGAAAATAGTATAAGAAACAAGGTCTATGTTTTGAGTATGTGTGTTGTTCCTGGGGTGTTACTGCTTCAGCAGACAAAACTAGAAAAATAAATGTATGTATATTAATCCATACATATGGATTATACATATCTATAGCTATTTCTGTCTATCCATGCTTATCTAAAGTTAAATAAGGTTTCATACTGATGTTTCCGTCTCTGATCCAGTTCATCCTAGCTTCCCATCCCCACTCCCTGTTTATCGGTAACTTCCCTCTTCAACAGTAAGAAACCTGCCTCCCATCGGCCACCATCCATTTCTTCTTCACTTGTTCAATTCCCATGTGCACATGCATAGCAGTTTCTGAATTTTCTACATTTTTTTTACATTATATCACACTTTACATACGTCTACTTATATCTTGTCTTCATGACAATCCAATATATAAATAGGGAGACTAAAATTAGAGCTTTTAAATTACTTGCCCAAGGTCACATATTTACCAAGCCTGGAACCGAAATGTGAACCCAACCCTGTCTGTTTAGAAAGCAAATGACCTTGCTACTTAACATACTGCTTCCAATATTATAAAAAAGGGGAAAACTAATTTGTAATAAATAGTTTGAAAATAAACAAACACACTGAGTTTTCATTATAAAAGACATCAGGTTTATTATAAAAACTTGGGAGATTTTATTTATATAGCCATATGTATAGTTTGGTACAGTTTTCTTCTTAAATAACATTTTTGCATTTCTATACCTAATGAATACTTTGTAAATATAATTTTAATGACGACTTAATGTTCCATCCAGTCAAAAGATCATTATCAGCTTAACTATGTCTCTCTTGTTGGAAGTGTAGACAAGTTTTATATTCCTTACCAACATAAAAAATGCTGAAATTCATTTCATATCTCCAAGATATAGAATTACTTGGCCAAAATGTTTAAGTTTTCAATGCAGTTTGCCAAATTCTTATCATGGGAAATTGTACTAATTTAATTCTAATATTATCAGAGTGGTTGTTTCACTGCCACATTTTAATATTATTGTTTCAGAGCAATCTCTACTCTACAAATGGCCATAAAAATCTTGTTCTTATCACGACCAAATACAATTTAATTTACTCAACCCTCTACTTCCAGGTATCAAGTGATTCCAAAAAGAGTTAAGCTCTCTGATAGGATTTTGATTAAACACTGAAAAAGTGTGTGTCACTCGATATGGTAAAGTATTGTTTTAATCAGTAAATCTTTTGAGAGAATATGCTTCTGTCCTTAAGGCTTAATCTTGTTTTGCTTACCATCATTAATTAAGAAAGAACCCTTCGTAATATCGGTTAAATAAATCAACTTTTGTTGACAACTGTACTTGCCGGACCATTATGCTCTGATCCTGACCCCAAGCTTATCGTGAGGAGTCCCAGAATCAGTATGTGAACTAAGGGTTATTTATAGATTGAATAAATATTACGTGTCATATAAACACAGAAGACTATGTTACCAATGTATGTATATATTATGGTGAAAAATATAAATTTATTTCAGAACATTCCTAAATTCATAATAGCTTTAGTCTTCAAGTGTTTTCTCAAAAGACTCTAAAAATACAACTGCTATTATGAAGATTTTGGAGATTAGGGGACATTAAAAACATTTCTTTATATTCAGAAATGTTGAAAATTATTTAAATAGGTGTACACATGTCAGTTTGGTGGTGTTAGGTAAGGCATGCACTTACTGAACACACTAATTCAAAGGATCCCTGTGCAGCCTGTGCTCTACACTGGGTAAAAATTTAATTACCTTATCCCTTTCTGAGAAGTTTAGGCAATGTCTTCTTTCAATGAGGAATGCTGCAACAATTTAAAAAAGAAAAAAGTGGCAACGGTACCCACCTTCAAGGCTGAAATTTTCCTCAAGCCCCTAGTATTCAGGGTGAAAGCTAAGCATAGCCAAAATGCTCCCTCAGTTACTTTATGTGTCTACTCAGTCTCAGTCACTGATCTCAGACATTTTCCACAGTGTAGATCAGGGGCATGTGTAGGCAGTGCAGGGTCAAGAGAAATTACAGGGAAGCTGAGCTATCATCAGCTGATGGGGTGGTTTTCTTGGATTCCTTTGTTCCCATTTAAATATCCTCCCAGCATGAATGACTGTGCTAAGGCAGTCACCAGGCAAGAAAAAGAAGGCTGATTTTTATAAAGAGAAATGGAAGTACCATTACTCAACTCTGCTGTAAGACCAAGAGACCCTACAGTTTGTTTTATAGGGAAGAGCAGTGAAGTAGGAAATTGCTAATGCAACATCTTTGGAAGAGAGGAAACATGATGATACCAGGCAAAGAGGCAGAGATTTTAATACCTACCTAAGCCCCTGCAACAGAGGCTAAAAGGTTCAGAGTACGCATTCATGGAGTGAAATGCCATTTAATTAATTACAGAGTTGAGCTCGATTAGTTTTAAGGAATCCTATGAACAAACAAATGGGGTTAATCCATAGCATTTAGTTAACTGGCTTCATTTTTCTTTGCCAGCTTTGATCTGCCATTGCTCTTATTTCTATTAAAACACAGTAGCTATCACATATAACATAGCTTGTAAACATATAGTCTCTGCTCTAACATCTCATAAAACTTATGTTTTAGGTATTTAGACTGCACTAGACACATTATTTCTTTAAGTCTTATAATAGTGTTCAACACATAAGAACTTCCATAGCATATGTAGATATAGATAGCTTTAAGTAAATCCATTTTTAGGTCCTCAACTTCCACTTATATTCTTTCTTAAAACTTATTTGCTTAGCTAGCTGGAAGAAATTAAGCAACAAAATATATAACAATAGTATCGGTTTATCATCCAAAGAATAAAATTAAATATCCATGATTCTGTTGTGACATAAACAAATGACTGAATAAATAAATATATGAAGAAGGACAAATTTTCCTTATATAGTTGCCTGGATATGAGTGAAGCCAAGAAGAAATAAGTGAAAGAGAAATCACCATCAGAATGCTACACCAATAATTGCTGTGGATAACATCCACTGATGCATGCTAAAATTAGTGGGCCAACTTTAATGAGAAACAGGATTGTTGAATAGCCTCAAGGAATCTCTCCCAAAATATGTAGTAATTACTGTGGTGGTTTTAACATATATCCACATTTTCTGATACTCCTCCCTCCAGGAAGTGGAGTTTAATTTCTCTCCCCTTGAGTGTGAGCTATACTTAGTGATTCCATCAAATAAAAAATGGAAAGGGAAAAACAGTCACTTTTCTGTGGAGAAACTGGTATATACCACGTATTCACATGATCAAAGTTAACATCACCTGTAATAAGTCAGGTTGATATCATGCACGCCCGATATAATGCAATGAGAGCATTTCACCTCTGGGATGTTCTTCCTAAAAATGCATAACCCCAGTGTAACCATGAGAAAGCATCAGAGAGACCCAAACTGACAGACATTCTACAAAATACCTGACAAGTGTGCTTCAGAAGTGTCAAGGTCATGAAAAGACAAGAAAACACCAAAACACCATCACAGACAGAAGAGTTTAAGAGGACACAAGGAAAACCTGGTGAAATGTGTACAAATCTATAATGTCAATAAAATGTTAATTTCTCAGTTCTGATTAATACAACATGGTTGTGTGAGAAGTTAACATTAGCAGAAGCAGGATTTGTTTGTTGTTGTTTTGGAGAAAGAAACACCTTTATTTTCATCAGAAATAATAATGCTGGGGCACCTGGGTGGCTCAGTTGGTTAAGCGACCAACTCTCAGTTTTCGCTCCACTCTCACTCAGCAAAGAGTCTGCTTGAGATTCTCTCTCTCCGTCTGCCCCTCCCCTCATTCTTGCTCTCTCTCTCAAATAAATTAATTAATTAATTAATTATTTTTTAAAGTTGTAATAATGCTTATAAATTTATAGAAACCACTTACTCTAAGAGACAAGAAGCCAGGAATTAGAGTAAAGGTGATAGTAAAATGAGAAATTATACAAGGATTAACCTTAATGGTATGTTTGCTCTGAGATTAAGTGGTTTAGGGAAAGATTTAGTACGACCCAATATATTCAATGGCTAAAGTGATCCTTCGTTTCCTTTGCTCCCTTTTTGGTGGTGGCTGGTATACAGAGTAGTGATCTGCTCTCAAGGTAGCAGTAATGCACAACAGTAGGTGCCTAGAGGCCAATTATTGGCTTAGAATAGATCCAGGCTATTAACTTCAAGATGTGCTTCTATGATTTGCTTGTCTGACTTGGCCCAAAAACAGTGGCAGGCCACAAGCCACCCATTCTCTGTTGCGAACAAGGATGCCCTAGTTTCCTAGGAGGACTTACAGATCCTCTAGCCTTCTCCCCTTCAAAGCAGATCTGTAGGCCATAGTGAGACAGGACTCTGGAGCTACAGGCATGGGTAGGAAGAGAGCTCAGCATTCTTATGCAGGGTGAAGGGCACACGGAACCTCTCTGGACTACTTCCCCCACTCGGCTATAAATCTAAAATTATTTCAAAATTTTAAAAATGTTTTAATTGACATGTTTGAGAATACTTCTCCTGACCATTTTCTTTTTATCTTCTTCCCTTCACAACAACCCTTCTCCCACTTGACAAATGAAAACACTTCTTCCCCATACTTCATTTTGTTGTGGTCAGTTTCCCTAGGGTGTAACACCACTTACAAAGCACAGCAGGGGACAAATCTGAAATGCCTCTGAGGGAGAGCGAAGAGAGAACAGGAAGGAATAATGACCAGAGCTAACCTGTAGCAAATCTCTGTCTCTCTCTCCCACCTACTTCCTTAATTACTCCTAAAAATTTACCAACCTAAGAATTTTAATTCAGACCTCAAAAGGAATGTGGTAATGTACTGATTTGAATTTTTCAAGAATTAAAGTCTAACATTTTTTTCTTGTCGAAAATAACTTTGATCTGGGATGACAAGTTCAACTGCAAGGACTGACTTTGCTAATTAAATGATTTGTCAGACATTTGAATCTACTGAATGAGCTAAATTTGCATATTTGATTCAGATATATTTAAAGTATATACAATAAGCCAGAATATACATCTTCTCCAACTATTTAAAATTGAAAAAAAATTATATATCCATTTTTAGATGTGAGGTTGTAAATAATTTTTCAAAATTATTTTGGAAGAATGCAAACAAAAACTTTTGAGGACCAATTCAGTAGAAAGGGAAAAATCACCTTACCCACTTTACTCATGTGAGGTGGTGTTCTTGAAAGCTGGAAGGGTGTTTGGTCCATGGGAGTGCATCAGTCAGAGCTCCAGGAGCCACAGGCATGCTGGGATAAAGGCAGATGTAGAATAAGATACAACATATGTCTGGACTGCAGAGACTCAGAGGGAGCAGGCCAGGTCCCTTATCTACTCTGGTTTTTAACCTGCCTTGGGTCTTGGATCCTTTTGAAACTGTATTAATGTTATAGACTTCCCTCAAAAAATAATGCACATAATTCCATACTCTCTAAATTTGGGGCACAACTTAAGGACCCAGTTAGGGAGCCTTGGTAGACAAGGAATGATAAAAATGTCAATCAGTGTGTTTAAGCATTTTGGATCATTTTTACACCCATTAAAAAGCTCAGCCCATGTGGAATCATAAAAATGACCTGAGAATGAAGCCATGCTCATGACTAGATATGTCAAGAAGGTCCATCATTAGTCACCCTACCCTCCTCCTCTGGCTCCACCACCATCTCTTTCAATCATTATCCATCTCAGTCTCCCTTCTTCCCTCTGCCCACCCCGACCCTTGCCCAACATCTGAAAAACACTTTGGGATTTTTAGTGTGAACTGAATCTTGGCCAATCACTTAATCTGATAACCTGATTCAAAATAAGAGCCAATACTAGCCTATAAATTTTTAAAGGCTCCCCCCTCTCAACGGACAAATTAAAAAAGGTTCCCTCTAGGAAGATGCAGACCTCCCGCAGGGACAGTCCAGTGGATAAAAACTTTTGTAGATGGAAAAGGTTGTCCTTCCTCTGGACAGATGAAGCCCTGCAGTAAGGCATAAGTTTTGGTGAAGTGTGAGCTGGATTTCTGCCCCGCAATCCTGATGTCACCGTTTGAGTTTCCCCTGAAAGCAAAGATGGATGTAAAGTCTTAAGCACAGGTAGTTTCTTTATGGAATATGATTCATGGAGCAGCGGTGAGGGATCAATGAGAGTAAAACAGAGAAAGAGGAAAGAATAATACAAAGATGCCTTACAGTTTGCCCCTGCTATGTGTGACCTGTGCTTGATCTTGCTGTAACCTTCTCAGCAGCCTTAGGAAATGTCAAAACTGCTCATCCAGAGACAAAAGAGAGACCAATACATTTTATCCACTGGCTTCTGTTTCCAGTGGTCAAGGATGACTCCACAAATGCACTTTCAGGGTGCACATGCACGGAGGTCAAGGTTTTGGCACTAGAAAAGCTCAGAAGCAGGAAGAAAGAGACATGTTAGCACATGAGGTGAGGTGCTAACAGAGGACACCTATGAGAAGCTACCTGAATAATGCACAGAACCAGTCACTGAAACATGGCTAAGAGGATGCAAAGTGATTTGGAAGAGGTATCCTATACAGGTTTCCAGCACACTAATGAAACCAGCCCTCCTTCCTGACCATATTTGAATCTTCCCTTAGCTCAAATCCTACCAAATATTCAATGTCTTAATATATTATATTTGCCCTACCTTGAAGCCCACCTTAAAGGAAGAAAATGAGAAGAAAACTGAGATGTATACAGTTTGTAAAAGAGAAAGAAGGGATGAAGAGGCCCAATCAGCAGATAATTTGTTGTTGGACTAAGAACACCCTAGAGAAGGCAGCAACTGATGCAAAAATGAATCCAAACTACTGTCCCCTTAAACGCTCCAAGAGACTCGGTCCAGAGATACTTTATGAACAAAGTCTTTAAAGTCTTTCCAAAGGCCTGGCAGTATGGCAACCTTCACTTATCCAAATGTAGTTAGGGAGAACTTGATGTCAGACAGAACTGTGGCAAACCACCTGCTCCTGAGTCCCAGTAGGGAGTGGAGAGAAATCACTGTGCATGTTTTGGACAAATCATACATCCTCATTCAATGTCAGAAATAGTCTTTCAGTCACTGATGGGCCCACAGCACAGGGTGTGGGAATGCAGAGATTCTGAAGGAACACATCCATTTACTAGTACAAGGTCTATAAGAACAGGGAGCAGAAAAGGAAACAGAGTCAGAAGAAATAAGTAGTTGGGATGAGAAATCTGGCAGGTCAAGCTAATGCAGATGAGAGGTTTGGCAACTCAAAATGGTTTAGTTAAAAAAATGAAGGGGGGAGGCTAAGCCCAATCACGCTGGGGCCGCCCAAATGGAACCTTGACCAAATTTCTGCAGTAAACACTTCTGGTCCACATTTTAAAAAAAAATTAATTAAAATAAATAAAATATAAGTGAACAAACAAATAAATAAAGGGGGAAGATAAAAGGAGATGGTGAGGAATGCAAGAAACAAATGAGATTTAGCTAGTAGAACTGAAAATAGTAGAGAGAAAATGGCTATAGTCAGATGAACACAGAGAGAGCCATGCATGTGCACACACAGCAGAAAACCACAGACACTGGTGCCCTCAGCCTTTGCCTGTGCATGTGTTCCTACTTGCAGGAAGCCCCACCTAATCCCCAGACTGAACTGACACATCCCTTGGGCCCTCTAATACAGTCCTTCTCAAGCTGCATGCATTGATTGTTTACTTGTTTGTCTCCCCTTCTGAGTGTTCCCTCGGCTCTTCTTTGTATCAGTGTATAATTCAAAGTGGATTCTCAGTGAAGCAATGTTTGTAAAAACAATAAAGCACCTATTTTTTCCATGAAATGGAGCTGTGAAAATAAGTCCAGAGAAGCAAAATAGAGAGTGAAGTAGTTTTGGCTAAAGACAAAACAAAACATAATAAAAATATGGAATTCTTACTAAAAATGCAGATTCTTTGTTTTCATACCAAGAGATTCTGATTCAAACTTTCTATCTCTTCAATTGCAGTTCCAGGTTTAGAAAGAAAGCTCGTGCAGGAAATTCTTGCCATCAAACATTTTCTCAAATTCTGAGAAAACAGTATTTTCAGCTTTCAATTATATATTCAGAAAAACTTTCAATACAAAATAAGAGAAATATGAGATCAAACAGTATTTGTCTTTCTCTGTCTTGCCTACTCATATAGTCCACATTTTCTCTATCCATTCATCCACTGGTGAACAGATACGTTGCTTCCATGTCTGGCTATTATAAATAATGCTGCACTGAAAATGGGGGTGCGTATGTCTTTTCAAGTTAAGAATTTTCATTTTCATTTCATTCCACTGTCTTCAGATAAATACCCAGAAGTGGATTACTGGATCATATAGTGATTCTTTTTTTAATTTTTTGGGGAAAACTCCATACTTTTCTCTAAAGTGGCTGCACCAGTATACATTCCCACCAGCAGTGCACAAGGGTTCCCTTTTCTCCACATTCTCACCAACACTTATTTCTTGGTGTTTGCCAGATGCAGGAGGTGGGGTGTGGGCATAATGGATGAAGGGAAACAAAAGGTACAAACCTCCAGTTATGAAAGTCATGAGGATGTAATATACAGCATGGAAACTGTAGTCAATAACACTGTATTGCATGTTTAAAAATTCCTAAGAGAGTAAATCTTCAAAGTTTTCATCACAAGAGAAAAACTTTGTAACTAAATATTGTGACAGTTGTTAACAAGATTTATTGTGGTGATCATTTCATAATATATACAAAGATTGAATTATTATGCTGGACACGAAACAAACCAATGTGGTAGGCCAGATACACAGTGCATGAAAGTCCCCCACAGTGGGAAGTGTGTTTAATTTCTTCAAAGAAAAGGTTAATAGTCAAGAAAAAATATGATCAAATATGTTTCATAAAGAACTTTTATTCATTTTCTTGGAAACACTGAAGAGCTGTCCTAAAAAGGGTGGAGCTGACAGGTGGCAATGTGTTGGAGAAGAGAAGGGCATAATGGACCAGCAAAAGCATAACAGAGAATGACTCCAGAGGGTCAAGTGTACTATTGGGCTGGAGAGTTTCACTGATGGATTTTATAAACAGCTTTGACAGTTTAAGCCCTGAACACAGGTTTAAGGGAAATGGCCAAGTCCACCATACGTGGATGAACAAAGATCTTGACGAAAACAGTGTTATAAAAAACATCTGGAAATGAAAAGCCTTCCTGTTATTGAATCCAATCAGCATCTCCATCCATTGCTGTGTCTTTCATGACATTGTACACAGAGCAGTCACTTAGCAGGTACTCCCATATCGGCTAAAAGAGGTATCTCCTCGGAGACAAAAACATGCAGTCCAAAAGAAAGCACCTTTCAGAATTTTTAATCATCATATGAAAAATAGTGGTACCAAGTTAAGACAAAGGGATGGCAAGGGTGTACCTTGGCTAAATCTGGAAAATCTAGAAATATCTAAATTGGTCTGATGCTGTGAGTAGCTCTTCCAAGAGTAAATTTACATGAATGTTATTTGGCTTGAGGAGGGTTTTTTGTTTTGTTTTGTTCTTCTTTTTCTCCTTTCTTGGCATGGGAAATGCTAAGTTTCTTTAAACTTTTTTTT